>NW_019272019.1:2086689-2090531 GCF_002738345.1 Cucurbita maxima
AAAAAAAAAAAAAAAAAAAAAAAAAAAAAAAAAATATGTAATAAGCTTTAAAAAAAAAAATTATAAATTATTCGTGACATGTCCTCCAAACGTGAAGGGGCATCACGTACTCTCACCTCATATCATCGAGTAAGCTTGCACAAGAAACTACCAAAACCCACACCATAACCTCTATTGTCCAATATGCTCAATGTGTTTGATGACAAACTGACTAATCTAGTATGCTCAGTGTCACGGTCATGCTTATCTAAGGTACATTGTCTGTGGCCGCATGCCAAATGTCTCCTTCATGCTTGTCCAAAACATGTTGTTCATGGTCACATGCCCATTCCAAACTCTTTTTACATGCTTTCATCTTAGATAGACCTTTATCATTTCATGTCGTGTCAATACGGGGGTATATGACCAAATACCAAAATCATGTCTACACCCGCCATGGCTAAAATGCCCCAAAATGTACTATAAAGGGATGTGACTAGTTGTAAATTCTTCCTATCCGAGTTATATGCTATCAAAATCATTGTTGTTATCTACCCACTTTTAGCTTATAACACTATTTTCTTTACAATTGTTTCCAACATATTTTCTCGCTCACGTTTTCCAAAATATTTATCTCAAACGTGACCCGAGACTCGAGCATACGTCAATATTGTATGCGAAGTCTGAATTTTACACAGTTGACTTGTTTTCTATTAGAACAATCGCACAATCGTTATCCCATTGGCGCAAGAGTGCGATTGTGACACCCAACGTAGTAAGCCAATCGACTTTTAGTTAGTACTCCAACCCTAAAACCAGGTTCTCTTCCTTAGTCTCGTATTCACAAGCAGTAAATCAAGTAACGACAGAATAAGGATGCGATAGGAATCCCCTCTCTAACGTTCTAACATCTCAGCCAATAATGAGTCAACCGAAGAGATAAAAAGTTTGGAGCCCGAACAAAACTTTCAACCAGAAAGGATAAAAATATTTTAAAAAAATCTTTACTTTTTATTTATTTACAATAAAAATTATAGGTTATAAATTATAAATATAAATATTTGGTTAAATCTAACACAATTTATATATTTATCTTTGAATTTATAAAGAAAAAAAAAAAAAAAAAAAAAAAAAAAAAAAAAAAAAAAAAAAAAAAAAAAAGAAAAAAAAAAGGAAAATACTTAAAGCCCTACGTACACCCTCCATCTGCTGCAACCTCACGCCGCCACGCCAACCGTCGTCGAATGTTCTTTCTTTTCTCGGTTACGTTCAGGGCCTAGGGTTAATTTCTGGATTCAGCTAGGTTTTAATTTGAGATCGTTCCAAATCCGTCCTATTTTTGACGCAAATTTTGAAACTCTACCACGTAGAGGCCCTGAACTGCACCGCGATCTCTCTCGAAAGTGAGGTATTTTCCAAGAAGTTCACATTTCAATCGATTGCAAGCCGTCGTCAGTCTCTGTTTCAGCTACCAGCTGATATTTTGCAGGTACCAAACAAAACGCAAGTTTGTTTTGTCGGCTATTCGCATTTCAGAGGTTCATGTTCTCTGTATTGGCTTTGATTGATTGAAGAATGTTCATGTTGGAGGGCAAAACTCCACTGTTTTTCATATTGCGTCAAATATTCAATTACGTAATGTTTTTTTTATTGCTATAGGCCTGGGGTTAGGTTCATCGATGTTCGAGACATTTGGTAGCTAGGAGTAATTTGGTGAATTAGAAGAATGGTATTTACTGAATATAGTAATTTGTTATATTTCTTGCTGATGTTGTTGTAATGGCAGGAATTATTATGTCGCTTTTTAAACTTTCAAGAACTGCTGGAGTTCGGATGATAAAAGAACTCTTCATAGGTATGCTGTTCTCCTTCATTTTTAAGTACTTGTATTTTATTGGTTTTGTTAGTGGATATCAATTTGGAAGACATGTATAGATGGTGTTCTAAGTCGTCAGTATTTGGGTCTTTCGACCTTCTGACTGGTCCTTTTCCGAGTTTATGCATCCTTTCAGTAGCTTTGGTGGGTAGCCTAAGATTGAATATGGAGACTAGTGTGTGCGTTTCTAGGATGAAATCAAGTTCACTAACCATATAGGGAGACAAAGTTTAAGGATAAAGCATTCTTCTGAAGACCAATCATTTATTCTTCTTGACATACAATATACGACCGCAAACTCCTTGAAGATGACTTTCCGCCATTTAGAAGCAAACGAACAATGATGAAAGAGATGAAGCAACCAAGAACTTGCGATTTTTTGGAGGAGCTTCATATCTTCTTGTCTCATCTTTAAATACAATTGTCTATGCTTTGTATTAGTGATTCTTAGCATTAATCTTATCTCTTTGTTCCTTTGGACATTTTTTTTGACATGCTTATTTGTTTCTTTTCTCTTGGGTCAAAGTTCTTGTAACATGCGATGTAGCCTTTGCCGTTTCTGATTACATTTGTTCCTTTTTTTCTCCAACAGGGCAGTTTTTACATGTGACTAAAGCAACTCACATTCGGGGGCCTTTTTTCAAATACTTGCGACCTCTGGTTAGTTAACAATTCTAGGATTGATATAAGCTGCTCCTACTGTCTTTTAGTTTAATATTCAAACTATTGTAGTTGCTCAAGTTCACAATAGATAGCTGGTCTGAATTAAGTATTAGCTACATTAGTTCATGGTCAAATAGGCATAACTTTTGGGAAAATAATATTTTCTTAATTGCCAACCTAAGCAAGGAGCCATTTTTCTTTTTTCAGCCACAGGCACAAGTTCAGATGCTTCAAGGTTTTAAATGGCGGGAGCAACGTCTGTATTCTACCTCAGGTCCTCAGGACGGCTGCAAAGAAGAGAATGACCCAAAAGAAACGTAAGTTCTTTTAGCCTTTTAACTTTACATGCATACTAGAAGACTTCGATTGCATCAATCGCTATCACCGACTGATTAAACAATATGTAGGTGTACTGTGCATGGTACAAGCATAATTCATGGGGCTTTGAAGCATCAATATCCGTTCAAGTTTTTTGCCTTTAGATTGATAAATAAATTTTTTGAGATTGAATCATAGTTTTCATTGATGAATGAAATATACAAATGGGGAGGATGATCCTTCCTGACACCAATGTAGTTAGTTAGATAATAACCCAGTTGATACACCTCTTATTACTGATATAGTGTTGATCATGGAGTGTTGCTGGATATATTTGAATTTTAGATTTACGGAAATGTATTTGTGGCTATTCAGAACCATCTTTTAAAATTTTATTTTAATGGCATTTGCATTTCTTAGTTCTTTTTCGAGAGTCAGTGTGGATGCTTGCATATAACCAATGTCAAGCTGAAAACAATCCTCTTCGCTCGTAAAAGTTGTGTTACCACTTGTTTGGCCTTTAATAATATAGTGTACTGACATCTCAAGTAAAAACATCATTCAAAAGCTTCTACGCTATGGTCTGCATTTGGATTATTCTGTTGATTCTTCTCTACCAGAAACTGTGATTTGCAGGATATCTGTCACATTTGTCCTTAAGGATGGAGAAGAGAAACAAATTCAAGTTCCCATTGGAATGTCCATGTTAGAAGCTGCTCATCTAAATGACATAGAACTTGAAGGTAAGGAGCTTGATTCCCCCCTCTTCCTTAAGCACTATCCTCCATTTTCTCATGATTTAAGCATCGATTTTACGTAGTTTAACATAGTAGATTATTGCATGCTGGTTCTTGAGTTTCTGTTTCTTCACTAACACTGTTTTATCTCCCGAACCAGGAGCATGTGAAGGTTCATTAGCTTGTTCAACTTGTCATGTTATTGTGATGGTAAGCTCTCTCTCTCTCTCTCTCTATTATTATTTTTTTCGCTGGGGGGGGGGGGGGGG
>NW_019272019.1:2090862-2102380 GCF_002738345.1 Cucurbita maxima
GGGGGGGGGGGGGGGGGGGTGTATGGGTACAATTCTAGACTGGAATTTTGTGTTAAATCTGATTAAATCACATCACAGGATACGGACTACTACAATAAACTAGAAGAACCCTTGGATGAGGAGAATGACATGTTGGATCTGGCATTCGGACTTACAGAAATGTTGGTTACTTGTGCATAAGTTTGTGATTAATGTCTATATTTCCTTTGATCTTCTGAGTATACACCATTTATTTAATCATACTTCATAGATCAAATGATATTATAATCTGTTTTTGTGTTGGTATTAACTTTGTTGGAATACTGCAGGTCTCGTTTGGGATGTCAAGTTATTGCAAAACCTGAACTTGATGGAATACGTTTAGCCATTCCTGCGGCCACCAGGAATTTTGCTGTTGATGGCTTTACTCCAAAGCCACACTAACCATTTTGCCACTGAAAGAGGAGGATCAAACAATGTTCAACCCACCAGTTTTGATTCACGATCTAATTTACTTCTGCTCATGGTTCCAAGTATGTTGGAAACTGTTTATAGAATTGCTTAAATCTACCTTCTATTCGTTTGAAAACATAGCTGATATGTCATGATCAAATTCCATAAAAGAAAAAGGTTCAAATTTTTTTTACTAAGCTCTGATTATAGATCAATAATTTGTTTGAAAGTTCTTGCGTATCCTTTATTTATACGTTTTCTTCTTGGTACATGCAATTTCTGTTGATTAGTTCCTCTTTTCCACTCTCTATTTGGGTGGGTACGGCCTAGGGGTGTATTTGATCTGTTAGGAAGACTGAGATATCTTAACCATTGAGTTATACACGGTTCTCATCTGTCGTATAAGAACACGTTAGCCCAATATATCCGTGATATATTACTTAGTATCAATCTAAATCAAAATGGCTCATTCATCTTTAGGGAAATGATACACTAGTTCTTTGTAGCCATCACAAGTCTTCGTAAAGTTACACATAAACAGCTAGTGATACTAATAACAGCTAATCAAGAAGAGCTGGACTGAGAACCTGAGATCTTTATGTAGTTAAACGTATAGAAAGTTCCAAAATTTGGTAGAGGCGGATGTAATAAAAGGGTCCGTTAACGATCCTATCATCTGCCATGGCTTTCATTGAGAACCCGATCTTTGCGTGTACTCTGCAACTAGTTGAGAAAACGAGGATGACTGATCTTCTAGCAATCTTGTGGGGGTGTCATACTCCTCAATGAGTCCTACATGATGAGTAATGAAAGTCAAGTTATGGATGGACAAGATATATAGTTTAGTGGACTGTATGCGTATCGATACGAACCGTGACTTAGAAGCAAAACCATGTCACTGTCAAGGACTGAGGTTATTCGGTGTGCAATAGTAATGACGGTACAGTCGGAAAAATGTTGTCGTAGAGTCTGTTGAATCAAGTTATCCGTAGCTGTATCGACGGACGCAGTAGCTTCATCAAGGACCAACACCTTACTCTTCTTTAGTAACACTCGACCAAGGCAAACCAGCTGCCTCTGACCCATGCTCCAATTCTCTCCATTCTCACTAACTGCATTGTATTCACAAAAGTTCGAAGAACTTCACTTCATTGAAATCTTTACCAGAACATCCAGAAACATACCTGCTGAATCCAGCTTTCCTTCCTTTTTTCTCACTTCATCTCCAAGTAGGCATTTATCCAGTGCCTGATGCATAAATGAAATGCTTGAACAAAACAAAACAAGGTAGACTTCTTTCTAGGGAATGATTAGAAGAGGAAACCATGTTACCTCCCAAATGTCTTCATCTGCATATTCTTCAAGGGGATCGAGATTGCTCCGCACAGTGCCTTCAAACATAGTAGGATCCTGAGGGATGATACTGAGTTTTGACCGCAAATCATGAAGTCCTATCGTTGTTATGTTGACGTTATCTATCACAATATGACCTGCTACGGGATTGACTATCCGAAAAAGTGTCTGTATTAGAGTTGATTTGCCACTTCCTGTTCTCCCAACAATGCCTGTTTTCTTTCCTCCTGGAAAAGTGCATGTAATACCTTGCAACACAAGAGGTAGCTGAGGTGCATAGCGAACCTACATGATAAAAGTTCAGGATAGAATCACAGGTATCAGATTTGGGAGCTGTTGGTATCAAAGGATAGAAAAAGAATTTGAAGTACCTGCAGGTTGTGAAGTTCAACTTCTCCGAACGCTGGCCAGCTACTATCCGGTTGGTTTTCCTCGACAACTAGAGGTGGCTCACTAGGGATTGAAGTATATTGAAATATTCTCTCCACTGATATAATTTTGTTCTCCATATTGCAAAGGTTCCATATTAGCGAAGCTTGCAACATATTGAGGTTAAGTCCATAGGTTACACACAAGCCAGCAATGCCTTCAGTGTAGAGAGTAAAATAAATTAGGCAGCTGGAAAAAAGAACTACAAGATCATTGTTTGAAGATAGAACAGCTTGAAAATTGTACCTGGATCAATGACTCCCACAGGGATAGATACCAAGAAAATCAAAGACGAGGCGAACGTGATCGAAGACAATAAATCTAGACGGAAGCAGAGCCATTCCATTGCTGCAGCTGTGTGGAACTTGGGTCGAGAGTATGCATCTGTCAGTTTCATATTGGTGTCCTGGAATCTTGACTCTTGATCAAAGCTTCTAATAGTTGTTGATCCAGAAATCGTTTCGGAGAAAAGTTGAATCCCTGGAGCTTTGCATACTCCAATCAACCGGGATAGCTCTCGTGCTGATGGAATATAATATTGCTGCATAACAAAAGCTCAATGTTAGGTAGCTGCACAGCAGAAGCTCTAAAGATTTTTGTTTTTAGATTATGTAACTACAAGATCCCACATCAGTTCGGGAGGAGAACGAAACATTCTTTATAAGGGTGTGGAAACCTCTCCCTAGCATACGCATTTTAAAAACCTTGAGGGGAAGCCCGAAAGGGAAAGCCAAAAAAGGGCAATATCTGCTAGCGGTGGGCTTGATACGTTACAAATGGTATTTGAGCTAGACGTCGGGCGATGTGCCAGCAAGGAGGTTGAGAGCCCCCCCGAAGGGGGTGGACACGAGGCGGTGTGTCAGCAAGGACGCTGGCCCCGAAGAGAGGTAGATTGGGGATCAGTCCCACATCGATTGGCAAAAGGAACGAGCTTCAGCGAGAATACTGGGACCCGAAGGGGGTGGATTGTGAGATTTCACATCGGGTGGGGAGGAGAATGAATCATTTTATATAAGGATGTGGAAGCCTCTCCCTAGTGTTTTAAAAAACTTGAGGGGAAGCCTGAAAGAGAAAGCTTAAAGAGGACAATATCTACTAGCGGTAGACATAGACGGTTATAACTTTCCTACCATGACAAACCACAAGGTCAGAAGTCATACCTCATACCAGATGCATAAAGCCATCACAGGGATAAAGATAATGAAAACCTGCCATGCAACTTGAGACATTACTGCAATGGTTCCTAGGATTTGAATCAGACTGAAGCAGAAGGCCCCAACTCGAAATGGTATATCCATATCAATGGCACTTTGGTCTGTGGAGGCCTGTAAACAAAAGAACAGTATATACAAATTATGATTACAGGTTTCAAGTGACTAGTTCAAGAGCATCCATGAATATAAATTCACTCACTCTATTGAGGATTCTTCCACTCGGAGTAGAATCGAAGAACGACATGGGAGCCCGAAAGATGCTCGTGTGCATTTTAACGAAGAGTTCAGTTGCTGCTTTAAAACCAGCCGTCACAAGAAGGGCTGATCTCAAGAAGACACACAAAGAGCTTCCAATGGCCAAAGCAACATAGACGATAATCAATCGAGAGGTCGAAACAGGAGGCTCCATATCATCTGAAACAGGAGTAGCCCATGCCATCCAGTAATTACTTCCAATTTGGAGAATCTGAAAGAGAACCTGAGCAAGCAATATAATAGGCACAAGAGCTCCACCATAAGCATACTTGGTATATTTCCAGTACACTGGAAATCCAACTTTTCCTTTCTCTCTTTCTTCTTCTTGTACAAGCTGCCCTTTTGACTTAGTTTCGTCAACTCCCTTTCCATCTTGTATATCTGTTTTATCTTCCTCATATGTAATGCCATTAGTATTACTCATAGACCCATCTTCTTTGCTTGCAGATTTTCCAGAAGCATCTCCTTCCACAGAATTAATGGTGGATAATGCTTCCTCGTGTGCGCCAACGAGTGTCATAAAGTCGGTTCCAGAACGAAGAATTTCATCGTACTTTCCAGCTTGAACAATTTTTCCATCTTTCATGACCTGATAGTATAGAATCTCCTAAGTTCAGATGTAAAAGAACAAGGAGCATGACTAAAAACAGAGATAGAAGTCCTCTACTTACCAAGATAAGATCTGCAGCTGGTAAAAATTCTACTTGATGAGTGACATAAATGACTGTTTTTGAATTCAGAACACCAAGGAGACATTCCTGTCGGGATAATTCAAGCAGGATTATTTTAATGTGAGACCCATATAGGTGGGAGAGGGTTGCAAAAAATTCTTTATAAGGGTGTGGAAACCTCTCCCTAGTAGACACGCTTTAAAACTCTTGAAGGGAAGCTCAAAAGAGGAAGCCCAAAGAGGATAATATCAGCTAGCAATGGACTTGGACTGTTACAAATGGTATTAGAGCCAGACACCGAACGGTGTGCCAACGAGGACGTTGGACCCCGAAGGGACGTGGATTGTGAGATCCCACATCGATTGGAGAGGAGAACGAGTGTCAGCGAGGACACTGAGTCCCGAAGGGGGGTGGATTGTGAGATCCCACCTCGATTAGAGAGGAGAATGAGTGCCAGAAAGGACGTTAGGCCTCGAAGGAGGGTGGATTATGAGATCCAACATCAATTGGAGAAGGGGACGGACATTCTTTATAAGGGTGTAAAAATCTCTCCTTAACAGACATGTTTTAAAAACTTTGAGGGGAAGCTCAAAGAAGACAACATCTGCTAGCGGTGGGTTTGGACATTTACATGTAAATTCGCACGTGATCAAAGTCCTAAACATAGTACAAACCGAAAGTAACTAGGAAAAAAAATTACCTTGAAGAGATGAGAACCTGTATGAGCATCAACTGCACTGAAGGGATCATCAAACAAGTAAATATCAGCATCTTGGTACAAGGCTCGAGCAATTTGAACTCTTTGCTTCTGTCCACCACTTAAATTGATTCCTCTTTCTCCTATTACCGTCTGGTCGCCGAATGCAAGAATTTCAAGGTCCTTTTCTAGACAACATGCTTCAAGAACTCTCTTGTACCTTTCTCTGTCCATTTCTTTGCTAAAAAGTATATTCTCCTCAATCTTTCCACTCTGTATCCATGGCGACTGAGCTACATAAGCCTTACTACCACACACCCTCAGGTTCCCTGATAGTTTAGGTACCTCTCCCAAAATGCAAGATAGCAAGCTGGACTTGCCTGACCCAACCGTACCACAAACAGCTACTCTCATGCCATGTTCCACTTTGACATTGATATCTTGCAACGTCGGGTTCGAAGAACTCGAATCATCCCACGAAAAGTTCCCATTGACAATCTCAACTGCTGTAGTAGAACTCCCCCTTGGAAGCCTCTCTATAATATCAGATTGCAAGTCGTCAAGACGAAGGAACGACACTATTCTATCAAGCGAAACTTTCGTTTGAACAACCATTGAGATCGTGTCAGGAAGATTGTAGATTGGTTCTTGAAGAATCCTAAACGTTGCAAGCGCGGATAATACTTTGCCAGATTCTAATGGGATCCCCACAAGCGTACATGTCCCAAAAGTGACCACAGACACAAACGTTGGTGCACCCCAAAAGACAAACGTCGTAGCTGACAATGTATAAAGGAACTTCTTTAACCATCCCGCCTCGATGTTCCGAAGTTCGGATATCTTAGATAGGAACTTCATCTCCCATCCCTGAAGCTTAAGAATCCTCATATTTCTCAGGATTTCAGATGTAGCCTTCATCCTTTGGTCTTTTGACTCCATTATCTTGTCCTGAAACTTCTCCTGCAACTTTCCCAATGGGATATTTATCAACATAACAGCTATAGTTGCAACAAAAGCTGAAATGGAAGCAAGACCAAGTTTCTTATACAAAACCAACAAGGCCAATCCAACTTGCAAAACCACCAGCCAAACATCGTGTATATACCAACTGAAATCAACGACCCGCTCGGCATCTACAGTCATGAAGTTGATGATCTCTCCGCTTGTATGCTGTTGCCTCGACTGGCAAGAAAGAGTCAGACCCTTGTTGTAGATCATTGCAACCAATGCTGCTCGAATCCTTATTCCGACTTGTTGTACCCTAAAGAACCAATTCCTCTTTGCGAGACACTCCACGAGTTTCGCTAGGAAAAAAACACAGACCAAAACATAGCCCTCACTTTCGAAATCTCGCTGCCCGTTGAGATATTGAACAAAAGTGTCAATAAGATAGGGGCCAACATAAGTAGCCAATGCGTAAATGAATGCAAGAGCAGCAGTTAAGGTTATTTCTTTCCAAGCTGAGTAGAGTAAACCCTTGACCATAGAAAAAGTGGTGACTCTGTTAACTGTTCCACACTCCGACTCAAGCTTGTTTCTGAGAATATGAAAGGTCCGAGAAACAGCATCACAGCTTGCAAGTTGAGGAATATCCTCAAGGTCTAATGCCTTTTTATTTCCAGCTGCAATCAAAGAGCCCATCCAAGAGAATGAAAGAATACTGAAAATTCCAGCAGTCTCATAAGGGGTCACAGTTTCATCTCCTTTCAAGTTCTTCGGCTCGACGATGCCATCGACGCTGCCATTACTGAGAGTAGTTGAGCTTGTTTCACCATTTAAAAGGTGTTCTTCGAGAGGGTCTTGTTCACTCACACTCTTCCGAAAGAACCCAACATATATGAGCAACAAACCAGAGACAACCGACATAACATCAGAAACCAAGTATCTAATGGACAGGAAATGAGTTTGTCCATAAAGAACTGAGTCCACAGCAAGGCAGTAGCAAGAAACAGCTAAGTAAGAAACCCACCAGACTCTCAAATGAATATGAATAGCAAACTTGGCCTTTCCAGTTTTGGAAACATGAGAATGTAAACAAAAGGAAACCGTGCTCCATGCAAGTGCTTTCAACCCAAAATCCAAAAGGGTCACCATATTTTCATCAGACCATCCATTTCTATACCAGTAAAAGCAGCCAAGAGAAAACAAAACAAGATTGAAAACAGAGATAACGAGGCAGCATATGAACATTCCCTTAAAGTACAAACACCTCGTCTCTCTTTGACATCCCCCATAGCCTGCCTTCAGCTTAAAGCAAACCCATGAGACGAATAGAACAAGCAACAAAACCAAGTGAGCCAAACCAGACAAGCCATGAGCTAAAATGGGTTCAAGGAGAAAGTGAGCAGCAGAGCTCACAGAGGAAGAAGAAGGGTCATGCAAGAACAAGTTAGCTAAGAAACCCATGATTCAAAAAGCTTGAATGATGGGTGTGGTATAACAACAGCGAGGTATAGCTCAATCCAAGTGAAGAACGAAGAGAATCTTCAGCTTCTATAGTTCTATATATCCATACGAAACAGAGATCGAGTCATATGTTACTTCCTTTTGGCAAGGATCCAGCGTGATGCGCAAGAATCAGGGGTTGAAAGTATCGACAAAAAGCCAAAGAGGGAAAAACCTTATTAAAAAACAAAAGCGGTATTCACTTTCTACTTTCTAGGCAATGGTCGGATGACGAATTAGAAAGAGACAGAGACAACGTAGAGTGACGAAGATGGCTCCATCCTATAATCATTTGTTTCTTCGTTCTTCCAAGCCTAAGTTCTATCCAGATTTTCCAAACACAACAGTGATTCAGAGCATCATAAAACAACATTCAATGGTGTGTGCTGCTACTACAATCGGCAGGTGGGTTATAGAAAATCAAGAACAAGAGCGATGATAATGCAAAAACTAACCAGACCCATCTAAGATTCTTCCTGCAAAATGTTGGAGTCTTCAACCAATAAGGATTACCTTTCCTTGGAATTTGGGGAGATTCCACGACGAGACAGTGAGAGTACAGAGACGGCACTATAAGTCAAAACTGACGCCTAAGGAACCCATTTATGGGGTTGAATGATGATGATTGATGAAGTAAATTTGAATTTCCAAAGCAGATTCCAAAGAGATTGGGCATTGGGCATTGGGCGTTGATGCCTGAGAGCTGCCTCGAAGTTGAAGAACGACGGGCCATCGTGATTCGTTTCATTTCCTCGACGAACGATATTGAGCTGTTTGTCTTATTCCAAAATTTTAGAAAATAGAATGAAATTAAATTACACTGGAGTTTTCCTGTTTTGTTCGACTAATTTTTTAAGTTAGAGAATGATCCTTAGTTTATAATCAAAGAATACTTCCTCCATTGATTTGAGACTCTTTAAAGAAGTCCAAGCAAAGTCACTAGAGTTTATAGTCAAAATAGACAATATCATATCATTGTGAAGAGTAGTGTTCATCTAATATGGTATAAGACTCATGTCCTAAACTTAGTTGTTTTGTCGTGCCAATAGATTGGTATGTATGTATTCAAATGTCGAACAAAGGACTTCAAAAGAAAAAAAAGTCGAGTCTCCTCGAAGGCATAGTAAACAATGACTAAGACTCTAAAAGAAAAAGGAGGCGTACTTTGTTCGAGGGGAGGCGTGTTATGCTCAAAGTGGACAATATCATACCATGGAGAGTCGTGTTTATTTAAAACTTTTAAATATTAACATTAATATAATTTCTTAATTCCTCATTTAAAATAATTTAATTCGAAATATCACTTTTTTGTATTTTTAAACGTTTAATTAGAGATGTCCACAATTTCTAACGGCTCAAATGCACGCATGTGGATATTGTCATATTTGGGGTTTTTCTTCTATGCTTCTACTCAAGGTTTTAAGATGTGTGTACTATGGAGAAGGTATACCCCTACTCTGATCAATGCGTTGCACTGTTCGGTGACGGGTTCTTATACCATTCGTAACTACCCAAGTCTATCGCTAGCAGATATTGTCGCTTTGGTTCGTTACGTATTGTTGTCAGTCTCACGATTTTTAAAAACGCGTCTTTAGCTGCGTCATTGCCTAGAGGTGGAAACGAAGAAACATTCATCATTACCATCTCTACCCAAATTCTCCATTTATTTTTGTAGAGATCGGGGTAGGACTTAGAGATGAAATTCTGCCCCGTAAATTTTTTTTCCATGTTTTTAGTTCTACAAATTTATTTATATAAAAAAAATTAATAGAAAGCAAAAAAAAAAAAAATATATATTATTTTTTCAATAGGTCACTTACGTCATTTCAAATGTCAAATTGTTCACGATAATTTGAAAAACTCGATCAATTTCATTTGATTTAAATAAATGAAAACTGGAATGGTCAGTTAACTATTATTGTTATACCGAACCAACCCGAACATATTATTAAGTTTAAAATATATAATAGTCCAACTTGCTCGTTACGTATTGTCGTTAGCTTCACGGTTTTAAACTGTGTCGGTAAGGTAGAGGTTTCTACATGCTTATAAGAAATGTTTCGTTTATCTCTCCAATTAATGTGGGATATCATAATCTACCTCTTTGAGAGACAAGCGTCCTTGATGGTAAACCGTCCCGTGTCTAGTTTTGATACCATTTGTAACCTTTGTGAGCTCTTACTCAATAGCTTTTTCATGACCACCGTTGAGTTGGGCTCTTTCAAAATCATACATTGAATTGAGGCCCAAATCAATAATTACGTGCAAATCCTAATTTTTTAAATTAGGTTTTGCTGGTTAGACTCGGTATAATTTTGAGTTACGATAATAATAAAGAGACCCGAACTTAGCTACACCTCCTCCCAAGAGCCTTTAGCATCGGAATATTCATGTCTCTTTTAAGTCGAATATTTCGTAAGACCCCAAAGAAAATACCATGCTCGAGAGTTATTCTACTATTTTGTGAAGGACATTTTTTAAACTTTTCGAATAATTCTGGTAAGAATTATGTCAATGGGACGATCTTTAAACGCTGTTAACAGTGATTTCTCCCTATTAGCTAAACGAAGCTGGAGATAAGGATTATATTCTCTGTCTTTACCCTCGAGCTCGCCCAAATCCCCACCCCGCTCCGTCTTGTAACATTGAAATTTTAGCCTTTAGAAATTAGGTTGAATTTTATATTATATTTTTTAATATAATTTTATTAGAAAATGAAAAATTAATTATTAAATTTTCTTTTGAAATGAACATTTTTTAAATAAATAAATAAATATATATAATATAGAAAAAACGTTCAAAAATTTTGTCCCGATATGTGAGAAAATAAACGAAAAATTTCGTGGAGATGGGGATAGACATAAGAGGTCTTCCCACGTCCTCGTTCCACCCTATAGACATCTCTAATTAGGATTAGAATCTATAATCAAGTAAAAAATGCTTCCACGTACTCCACCGCTTGTGTGGGCCCCCATAAATTTCTTTGAGTTTCATTCTTGCGAACATACTCCCCAATCAGGATACTAACAACACATTAGCAACGCTGCACGAGTCGATACACACAATGTCACAATCGCACTTTAATGACAACAGACTTGCGATTGTGCGGCACTCACTTCCCAACAACAAGTGAGTCAAGCCTATTCGTTCTTGCGTCTCCTACGGCCAAGCGACGTATGCTCGAGCCTTTGGCCTCGATTCAAGAAGTTTTAGAAAACATGGACAGAAAGATTTTGAAAGAGAGTTTTGAAAGCAATATTTGAGAAATTAAAATTGGTGTTATATGGGAAGGTAAACAAAAGACAATAACAACCACTTACTCCATAGATTATAACTATCGGGTAGGGAGAAGTTGATAACTAGTCATATTCACCTGTCATACATTTTGAGACATTTCATGTCTGGCAGCCTCAGACATGATTTTTCTAAAACGTCATACTCCTTAAAAATACAAAATAAAAACATTACAACATGGAAAGACATAAATGATTTGGTTTGTCATGGGCATGCGATCATGGATAACACATCTTAGACGAGCATGACCGTGACACACAGTGCCTAGTATTCATCGTTTACCCCTGAAACTACTAGGGTAGAACATAAATTGTCCTAACGTTTTGATTCAACCCTCCCAAAATTACTTCTCGAACAAATACTCAACTTAAAAAATATCATACACTGTTTTCTTATTAACCTCACATTTTCTTTCCCGCTTTCAAACATCACAATCTTAAGTTAAAAAATACATTTCGACACCGACCTATTGTTGTCTCGAGAAACTTACCATTCTTTTATACGCGTTTACAAATCCAAAACACAAGTATATCAAACGAGACAACTCTACCAAAACACAAGGGCGTCAAAATAGACAACTCTATATATATATATATATATATATATATATTCGCCATTATTACATCAGCTTGAGCTTCAACACTCAATTCAATGGCCGAGAATTACAAAAAAAAAAAAAAAAAAAAAAAAAAAAAAAAAAAAAAAAAAAAAAAAAAAAAAAAAAAAAA
>NW_019272019.1:2102531-2160655 GCF_002738345.1 Cucurbita maxima
AAAAAAAAAAAAAAAAAAAAAAAAAAAAAAAAAAAAAAAAAAAAAAAAAAAAAAAAAAAAAAAAAAAAAATCTATATAACATAATCAGACCACTCGTTTATATGAGAAATATGATCCATAGTGAAACTTGGCGTCTTATCCAACTTAATCGGATTCGACTTCCCGCCGACCAGCCTCGCCGGATTCCCGACGGCAGTCGTCCGCGGCGGTACATCCTTCAAAACCACCGACCCAGCTCCAATCTTCGCTCTATCACCGATCTTAATATTACCCAAAATGCAAGTTCCGGCGCCGATCAAAACCCCATTTCCAATCTTCGGGTGCCGGTCACCGGAATCCTTCCCGGTACCGCCCAAAGTCACATGGTGAAGAATCGAGACATCGTTTCCGATGACCGCCGTCTCGCCGACGACGACGCCGGTAGCATGGTCAAGAAGAATCCCACATCCAATCTCGGCGCCGGGATGGATATCAACGGCGAAAGTTTCAGATACTCTGTTTTGAATCAACATCGCCAAAACTTTCCTCCCATCAGACCAAAGTTTATGAGCGATTCGATGCGATTGAACCGCTAAAAACCCTTTGTAATTCAGAAAACATTGCACATAACTAATACAAGCCGGGTCTCTTTCCTTCACCGCCCTCAAATCCCTAACCCCACATCGCAAAATCTCGCCGCCGTCGTCTCTCAAAACGCCCAAGAACAGTTCGAACAGAGTCGAGCTCGGGAGGCTCGAACTACCGAGCTTAATCGAGAGATGGTTCGCTAGCGCCCGATCCATAGAGCTATGGGAGAGAATCGAACTGATGTAATAGTTCGATAAAATGGGTTCGTCTTCCACATCGGAACGAGCTTCTTCCCGGATTTTGAACCAGAGATCGGAATCGGAACAGGGCGGCGGCAGCGGCGGCGGAGGAGAATCTTGGATTTTGTGGGGATTTGGGGAAATGGGTATGGAAGAAAGATGATCGGAGAAGGTGGGTCGGCAGAATTTGACCATTTTGTGATGTGGGTCGGAAGGGAGAGAGGCGTTTGGGTCGCCGGAGAGTGGGAGGCAAGCCGTCATGAGAGGGGAATGAAGTTGGAGGAAACAGAGACGGCGGCGAAAGGGAGTGGGGATGGAGGAGATATGGAGGCGAGAGAGGGGTATTTATATTGGGTAAGTGGAAATTTTCTTGGGAAAATCTCCAAATTTTCCCGGAAAGTGAAATGGGGGAAGAAAATGAGGTTTGAATGGATAATGATCGCTTAAGGATGTGGGAGAGAAGAAGGTCAATCAAGAAAAAAATCAAAGGAAATTAAAAAAAGAGGATATTAAAATTTGAATTTTTATGATTGAAATTGTATAAATTTATAGTGTCCTAACATTTTTTTTATAGTTTGCTATTAATTAAATTTCGGTTTCATCCGTTCAAGAACATCGTTAGAATCAGTTTAGACACTAATTGATATAAATATAAATATATTTTCAAATTTTTATGTCTCGATTATTTCACACAAAATAAAAAATTAAAATACCGATGAACCGAACATAATTCAACTAGTTTATATATATATTATCGACCAAAAAAATCAAACACTTGAATTGAAATCGCTAAATTTTGAATGTTCGTGACCTAAGTTATTGAAAAAAACGTGTAAATAAGACGGTTTCTCTATGTATTTTTATAGTCAAATACTCAATCTCTCTCTCTCACTCAAAAGAAAGGTGATATCTCTATCTCTCTAAAGTAGTAGACATAGACATTCACCTAAGAAAGAATCCGAAACTATTCTCGGAACAGTTTTAATTATTAGGGTTTACCGGTAACTATTTACAACTGAACATATGGTTTTTTTTTTTCAAAATATATCAGATTTCGATATGTTGCGATATGTATCGGGTTAAAATAAAAAAATATTACGAGACTCGACTTTAGCATTCAATACGAGCATACCCTAATCGATCAGACTACAATTACTATTCCAAAGGTCGAAATTTGATCCCTACCCTATAACCGTTAAACTAAAAGAGTAGTAAATTTACTAAATTTTTAAATGTTCGATTAGGTCGGTTCGAGATAATTATTTTAAAATAATGTGACATAATATTTTAATAAAATATTTATGAATTTTGAATTTAAAGTTACTTGAAAGACTTGAGATGTTGTTAGTCAAAAAATAGTAAAGACATTGGGAGTTTGGCCAAATAAAGACAAATAAACATAACTTATTGATGGTTATATGTACTTGATTTCCTAGATTGGGAGTGTTGGGTTCAACAATCTTGGCACATGGTTTCATGAGCATAGCTAAAACTTCGATATTTTAAAAAACGAGTACATTTTGGACCTGTTTGGATTGCGCGAGAAAATTTTGTTTTATGAAAATACATTTTTTTATATCTAAAACGCTTAAAATTAAAAGACTGCCACCGATAGTTGACAATGATGGTGATAGAGTGAGGTCGGTGATCTTCAGTGGACGATTGTGGTCGTGAGCGATGACGACATGGGTGAGTGGCGGCTGATAGGGTGTAGTGGTCGCCAATAGTAGGTTTGTAGAAGCGAAAGTGAAGAGATTTGGAAGGGGTAGTGTGAGGGTATTTTGGTCATTTTTATATATTATGAAAATTTAAAAGAGCTTCACAACTAAACGTTCTAAAAGTCATTTTTCTAAAATTTGATTTCAAGTTTATATTCAAAACACTGTGATTGACTACTGGCTACCACCGACAGTTGACAGTGGTTTCCAGTGGACGGTTGTAGGCAATGACGACAAGGGTGAGTGGCAGTTGATAGGGAGTAATGGCATCCAACAGTAGGTATGTGGAAATGAAAATGGAGAGATTTGGAAGGGGTAGTGTGAGGGTATTTTGGTCATTGTTATATATTATGATAATTTAAAAGGGCTTCACAATTAAACGCTCAAAAACCCTTTTTCTAAAATTTGATCTCAAGTTTATATTCAAAACACTTTAATCGACTACTGACTACCACTGACAACAATTGACAGTGGTGGCGGTAGAGTGAGGTCAATGGAATCTAATGGACAGTTATGGTCATGGGCGATGACGACAAGGGTGAGTGACAGCTGATAGAGAGTAGTTATTGCCAATAGTAGGTACGTGGAAGTGAACATAGAGACATTTGAAGGGGTATGTGAGGGCATTTTGGTCATTTTTATATATTATGAAAATTTAACAGGACTTCACAACTAAACGTTCAAAAGCCATTTTTCTAAAATTTGATTTCATGTTTATATCCAAAACACTATGATTGACTACTGACTACCACCGATAGTTGACAGTGGTTGCGGTAAAGTGAGGCCGATGTCTCCAGTGGACAGTTGTGGTCCTAGGCGATACAACAAAGGTGAGTGACGACTGATAGAAAGTAGTGGTTGTCAATAGTAGGTAAGTAGAAGTGGAAGTGGAGAGATTTGGGCGGGGTAGTGTGAGGGTATTTTGGTCATTTTTATATATATGAAAATTTAAGAGGCTCGACAATAATTAAACATTCATTTTGAGTGGTCCCTAAATAAAAAATCTTGTAGTTATAGTCAGCAAACATAGTCGAGCGTGACCTCCAAACCTAAACCCAATAAAAAATCTTGTAGTTATAGTTAGCAAACATAGTCGAGCGTGACCTCCAAACCTAAACCCAAGAACGTATGAACTACATAACTTTAAAATATGTCATATTTGTGGTATCAATCGGGAGCGATCTCAATTCATATCGATACAAATCGAGATAATACTATGAATCGAAATCGAAATCTCGCGAAAATCGAACCAAAATGGATCAAAAGCCACACAAATTCAAATAATTTCTCCCCCACAAGTTCTTCCTTCACTATCTTCCAAACATTTGTCAATGAATGGTTGAAATTGTTTTGGATTATCCCTCTCTCACTCCACAACCATAAGAACCATACTAAAAATATTGTGCAATGTCCTTTTTACCCTTTTCCATCTTGGAAGCTACCTTTGGTTTCCAATAAGTGGCCATTAATTCAATAGGGTCTCGTGAAATTTTTTATCGAGTATGTCGTTTGATCGGGTTTGAGATATTTCTTGTCATACAGTTGGGTGTATCTACAAGATAAGATCTCGGACTCTTGTGATGCCAAGTTGAATAAATCTTTCGATACTTAACTGAGTATTGGATCAGAAGCATAGAGCTTGATAGTATTGCTTTAATGTGTGAGGAGTTTCTTTGTTTATCCATTGAGTCTAATCAAATCATGAGAAGGGTATTAACCTTTTTATGCTACCAACAATTAACTCGAGTGCCCTTTACGTTTTAGGTAATTATGGCTCGGGTTCTTCAACTCGATATCAAGGAGCTTCTTGAACTTTCATGATATGGATGAATACGTAAGATTTAAATAAAATAAAGAAAAGAAATAAAACAATGTCATGATCTAATTTAAGAGCTACAAACAATATAAATGCATCTATCCTAGTTTCGGTCTAATGACCGTCACTTCGACATCGTCATTTGTAAAGAGGTGTCTTACCTTTACTGAAAAATAGGAGTAGCACGTGGCTTGAGTTTGGAGGTAAACGTAGGCACATATGTATTTGTGGTGACAACCATGGGATCGAAACTAGGGTGGATGCATTCATGTTGTTTGTAGCCTTTAGGTTTGATTACGACATTGTTGTAACAACCCAAGTCCACCCCTAGCAGATATTGTCCTCTTTTGGCTTTCCATTTCGTGTTTACTTTCAAGGTTTTTAAAACGCATATGATATGGAGAGACTTGCACATTCTTTTTATTCCCCTCCTCAACTGATGTAGGATCTCACAATCCACCCCCTTGGGGGCCAACGTCTTCACTGACACATCGCTCGGTGTCCACCCCCTTCGGGGCTAAACGACACACCGCCTGATGTTTGGCTCTGATATCATTTATAATAGCTCAAGCCCACTGCTAGCAAATATTGTCCTCTTTGGGCTTTCCCTTTCGGACTTTTCCTCAATATTTTTAAAACAAGTCTGCTACGATGAGATTTTCACATTCCTTTCGTTCCTCTCTAACCAATGTGAGATCTCACAATCCACCCCCTTAGGAGTTTAACGTCTTCATTGGCATACCACCTAGTGTCTGGTTCTGATACCATTTGTAACAGTCCAAGCCCACCGCTATCAAATATTGTCCTTTTTGAACTTTCATTTTTAGGCTTCCCTCAAGATTTTTTTAAAACCGTTCTGCTTGGGAGAAGTTTCCACACCCTTCTAAAGAATCTTCTCTTCAACCGATGTGGGATCTCACAATTATTTTATTTAAGCTTCATGTTATTTATTTATATTATGTTATTTTAAAAATTTTATTACGAACGTTTAATTCTATGACATCGTTTATTTAAACTTCACGTTATTTATTTATGTTATGTTATTTTACTAAATTCCTTTTAATTAAAAAAAATAAAAATATTCTTAATATTAGTTTTAGACATCACATTTTTAAACGTTTAAAAAAATAATTATAAAAAAAAAATTCAAAATTATCGATTTAAAAGTTTCATTAATACTTTTTATTTTTAATTTTTTTTTTACTATCATGAAATTTGGATGATAATAATTTTTTTTTAATTTTACTTTATTATTAATGATATTTTTTAATTTGAATTTTATGTTTAGTAAATTTTAAAAAAAATTAAATATTTTGAGAATAAATTTTTAATTTTGAAAGTTAAAATAATTTAATCGAAAATAAATTAAAAGTGGAAAATACTTTTTTGCCCGGTAAAAATTGGCATGATAAAGTGACAAACACGGACCTTTTCGGGCAATGATAAAGTAACAGTCAATGGTGGTGCTGTGACGCGAGTGGTGACGTAACTAAATTTGTTTGGTGAAGCTGTTTTAATTATTAAAGATTCTATCTCAATAATAATGAATAAATAAATAAATAAATAAACAAATAAATAAATAAAGTTTTTAAAAAGGATTATTTGGACTTTTCACTACGTAACTAATTACGTGTGGTTTAGGTTTCCAAATCAATTTCGTACTTGTTCTCCTCTTCAAATAATTTCAATTTTTAATAATAAAATAAAATTTCAATATTTTCTATTTTAATTTTTTTAATTTTAGTTTATTATACCAATATGTTATAAAAAAAAAAAAAAAATATATTTTACTTTTATTATAAACAAAAATGCGAAGGAATGACCCGAACAAACCCAACCCAATTAATTAGGGTTGGGTTGGGTTCATTATTTAACAAGAGTTCAAATTTACAACACGAACATAAATAGAGAGACTTATCCTACTAATGTAATGAATTAGGTATGCAACATGACCCTTGCTTAACTCAACCTCATAGCTTTACAATGCGTCTGCAAGGGAGATGTTTCCACATCGTTTTAAGGAATGTTTCGTTTTCCTCTCCAACCGATGTGAGATCTCACAATCCACCCCCTTGGGGTCCCAGTGTCCTTGCTGGCACATAGTTCGATGTCTGACTCTAATACCATTTGTAACAGCCTAAGCCCACCGCTAACAAATATTGTATGCTTTGGCATGTCAACATCACGGTTGTACAACGCGTCTGCTAAGGAGATGTTTCTACATCGTTATAAGGAATGTTTTGTTTCCTTCTACAACCGATGTAGGATCTCACAATCCACCCTCTTGGAGTCCCAGTGTCTTTAGTGGCACATAGTCCGATGTCTGACTCTAATATCATTTGTAACAACTCAAGCCCACCACTAATAGATATTGTCTACTTTGGCATGTCAACCTCACGGTTTTACAACGCGTCTGCTAGGAAGATGTTTCCACATCGTTATAAGGAATGTTTCGTTCCTCCCTCCAACCGATGTGGGATCTCACAATCTACCCCCTTTGAGCCCCAATGTTCTTGGTAACACATAGTCTGGTATCTAACTCTAATACCATTTGTAATAGCCCAAACCCACCACTAATGAATATTATCTGCTTTGGCCTAACAACCTCATGATTTTACAATGTGTCTGCTAGGGAGATGTTTCCACATCGTTTTAAGGAATGTTTCGCTTCCCTCTTCAACCGATGTGAGATCTCACAATCCACCCCACCCAGTGTCCTTATTGGCACATAGTCCGGTGTCTGGTGATTGACTCTAATACCATTTGTAACAATCCAAGCCTACCGCTAATAGATATTGTCTACTTTAGTTTGTCAACCTCACAGTTTTACAATCCGTATGCAAAGGAAATGTTTCCACATCGTTTTAAGAAATGTTTCGTTCCTCTCTCCAACTGATGTGGGATCTCACATGATCAGTCCAACCGATACCGATGCTTTTAAGAAATGATTGTTGTACAAAAGCATGCCAAAATGTCTTTTAACACCTGATTTCGTTGATGCTACGCTACAAAAGCATATAAGAGGGCTTATAGTCAACCAAACGTTTGACTATGCATATTGACAATGTTGTGAGGCCTTGAATTCCACCATTTTCATTGCTCCATTAAGTACAAAAAGAAAGAAAAAAAAATAATAATACAAATGATTGACAAGAGACTGCAAAGCAGCAAAGAACCAACAAAGAAAAGCATAACGTAAGGACCAGCCATCGTCTCCACGACCCGTTCCATCGTTATCGTCTACATGATTTCATGCTCTGATATATATCAATAGTTACATCCTCAGATACCCATTACCTAACATGCAAGAAATCAACCAAAAAGTGTTAAAGAAAGCATGAACATGGGGCAAACAAACATTGAAATGAGCCTAAATAACCATATAAGAAATCAGGACAAAATCGATACGACTTCCTGATGATTATCGACATCAACGAACTGCAAAACTAGCTAGTTCAATCAATTCCATGCACCCAGAAGAATGTTCGTTCCAGCTCTATCAAAGACATAAATTTCAAATGTCCTTTTATCTTCAACCTAAGGTCGGTATTGACTCCACTTCTGTTTCTTAATGGCAGGAGAATACATACACAACTCGCGTTTCAACAAGCATAATCCCTAGTTTTTTCATGGGCTTCTTTATTCATGCTTGTATGGAAATCCTTAATATTATATTGTCACCCTCGTTCTTGATCCCACTTGTTGACGAGTATCTATTGCTTAAATCTAGATGCCCAACTACACAAGTAAACACGACCTTTACACGAGATACAAAGTTATCAATTATAAAGAAAATGAAACCCTATATATAGTGTATATCTGTAACGACCAAAGCCTACCACTAGTAGATATTGTCCGGTTTTATGACATCCTCATAGTTTTAAAACGCGTCGGCTAGGGAGAGGTTTCCACATCCTTATAAGGAATGCTTCGTTCTCCTCTCCAACCGTTGTGGGATCTCACAATCCACCCCCCTTGAGGGCCCAGCATCCTCATTGGCACACAGCCCAGTGTCTAGCTCTGATATTATTAGTAACGACTCAAGCTCACCGCTAGTAGATATTGTCCGTTTTGGCCTCTTACATGTCATCATCAGCCTCACTGTTTTAAAACGCGTCTACTAAGGAGAGGTTTCCACACCTTTATGAGAAATGCTTTGTTTCCCTCTTTAACCGATGTGGGATCTCACAATATCAGAGTGGTAGACTGTTCACATTGTTCGATTTGCTCTCTGACAAACTCACATCAATAGACTAAAAACAGAGATTTCTCAGCCATCTTGAACCACCACAACAATTAATTAATATAGCTAAATTTAGAAATGGTGCCAAGCATTCAAACTTTGATGTAGCAAAACTAGTAATACTTGAGTTCTTGAAGAAAATAATGAAGGAGCAGAAAAGGAATACTGGCTTTAATGCAGACAGCAATATACCGTGCCATCAGAAAGGATAATATACCAGTAAAAGGAAAACCAACCATGTAATAGACTTGTGGAAACTAAATTTACCTTGGTGAAGCTCTTCTCTTTATAGCTTGACCTCCACATCAACACCAGCTGGAAGGTCTAGTTGCATCAACGAATCGATTGTTTGGGCAGTCGGGTACAAAATATCGATTAGGCGCTGGTGGGTTCTGATTTCAAAATGGAATCTAGCATCCTTATGAACATGAGGAGATTTAAGAACACAATAGATGCGCTTTTTTGTAGGTAATGGCACGGGACCCATGGTTTTTGCATTTGTGTTCCTTGCAGCATCCATTATCTGCTTGCAAGAGTCTTCAATGAGGGGAACCCAGTAAGACCTTAGTTTAATTCTAATTTTCTGCTTTGGCGCCAGCTGAAACCACAAACATCTTAGTTCGTCAAAATCAGCCAAACAAAAGAAAAGGATGGATACTATCAATTATACGACCAACTAGCTCATCAGATAAGTCCCTAGATACACCTCGTAGCGCGTATAATTCAACAAATCAAATAACACAACACGACGACCTGCTGAAGACCTTATTGGCGTCTTGTCTTGTAAACAGAAAAAGGTACAAAATGAATATACTCTAGAAGTGATCAGGTTTAACGCCTTCCCTTGTACTTTAATTACTAGGCATGTTTTAGATTATGCTCAGTCTTATTCTTTTAGATTGGGGTCCTTTTCTATAATTAGTTTGGGTCTCCTTTTGTTTGGGCTTGTTTTTGTTTAACCTTCTTTCATTTTTCACATTGAAAACACCGTTTCTTACCCATATATATACATATATATCAGTAAATGAAGCCAGCAGAGTTATCGTAAAATTAGAGATGTGAGATCCCACGTCGGTTGAAAAGGGAAATAAAGCATTCTTTATAAGGGCGTGCAAACCTTACCCTAGTAGATGCGTTTTATAACCATGAGGCTGACAACAATACATAACGGGCCAAAGCAGACAATATCTACTAGCGGTGAGGTTGGGTTGTTACAATGGTATCAGAGCTAGACACCGGACGGTGTGCTAGCAAGGACGTTGGGCCCCAAGGGTGGTAGATTGTGAGATCCCATATCAGTTGGAAAAGGGAACGAATCATTTTTTATAAGAGTGTGGAAACCTCTCCCTAGAAGACGCGTTTTAAAACTTTGAGAGGACACCCGGAAGGGAAAGCCCCAAAAGGACAATATTTGCTAGCAGTGGCCGTAGTGGCTTGGACTAGGGTATAAGAGCGAGACACCGAGCGGTGTGCCGACGAGGACACTAAGCCCCAAAGGGAGTGGATACCAGTCGGTGTGCCAATGAGGATGCTGAGTCCTAGAGGGGGGTGGATTATGAGATCTCACGTCAATTAGAGAAGGGAACAAGAGCCAGCGAGGATGCTAGGCCCCTAAGGGAGGTGGATTGTGAGATCCCATATTGGTTGGAGAGGGGAACGAAACATTATTTACAAGGATGTGGAAACCTCTCACTATCAAATGATTTTAAAACCTAGAGGGAAAGCCCAAAGAAGACAATATTTGCTAGCGGTGGGCTTGTTAGGTTATAGGTACATACATTCTATTCACTCATTACCTCACCCAATCAACGTAGCAGTTTAAAAAACTTATGATGCTGATATAATCTCATTAAATGATTTCACTTGTTATCTATTCATCAGAACCAATATAAATCTCGGAGTTTTGTTTTGGTTTCAGAAGCTGCTGTGCATGACATAAAACATAAGAATTACCTTATCCACATCCTCGCCAATGCTGAATGCTGAAGTCCCAGGCGCTTCAAAATCTTCACCCTAAACATAACATGAAAACAAACATAGAAGCACTGTCCAATCCATTGCCTTACAGAAACAAAACGGAGATTCCTTAGCTACTTGCAATGAAATTGAAAACAACATGGAAATTTAGAACACCATTCAATCACATCCAGAACAAAAATTCTCAAATTCATCACAAAACGTAAAGAAATCGTAACATTTTGCTCGATTCCGCACTACTTTTCTAGACGAACAACATTATCACAAACCTCGAGAATGGCAGCTCCGGAGTCCTCCAGGATTTCCGGAGGCGGTTCGTTGGCATCGGAGGAGTCTAGAACTTCGGGAGCAGCATAAACCCTAGACGACGGCAACGAAAAATGGAGGGGTTTGAGCTTTAAAGCAGTAGAAGAGAAACCAGAGAAGGGAAGAAATGTCGGTTTAGGATGAAGGGATGATAAGGGAATAAATAGTGAAGGAGATGGAATTATAGTAGCAGAGAGTGAAGAAATAGCCATGGAAGTTCCTCTGGATATCAATGGCGGAAGCTCTGAAACAATGGAAGCTTTTTGCTCGCAGCGTTATCCAAATCAATTTCTCGGTGTTTTTAATTTTCCCGGAAAATTTCATTCCGCACAAAATTGTGAATATTTTGGGCCATGATCACGACAAGCCCACTTAACTTAATCCAAACTCAAATTCAAAATTTCACCGCAAAAAATTTCATGTTAGGTAACTCGAGTAGTTCGAACCGATTTCAAAACTCAACCTAACCCATACCAAAAGTTTTAAAAGCAACTCGGTTAGAGTTCATAACCCAACCTAACCCAGATCCAAAATTTCATGTTGGTAGCTCAAGCAACTCGATTAGAGTTTATAATTCAACCTAACTTAGGCAAAAAATTTCATATTGGTAGCTCAAGCAACTCGATTAGAGTTCATAACCCAACCTAAACCAAACCCAAAATGTTATGTTGATAACTCAAGTAGCTCGAATACAGTTCATAACCCAACCTAATCCATACCAAAAATTTCATGTTGGTAGCTCAAGCAGCTCGATTAGAGTTCATAACCCAACCTAACCCAGACCAAAAATTTCATGTTAGTAGCTCAAGCAACTCTAGGGCACCATCCACTGTGCGCCAATACAGAAGGCTTAGTGGCATTTCCTTCTGTGACAGCATTTAGCTTGTGCAGGGCGACACGGGAAACCGCTTATTAAGTCTTGTTTTTTCGCTGACCGAATCCTGTTTTTGTTGCCTGGCCGAATTTTGCTATTTTCTGTATAATACTGCAGTGCAAATTACCCACATAACTTCTCAGGATTAACTTCATCTTTCACAATGTGTTGAACAGGAAAATTCAATTGTCTTAGTTCGTTAGAGTTCATAACCCAACCTAATCTATACCAAAAATTTCATGTTGGTAACTCAAGCAGCTCAATTAGAGTTCATAACCCAACCTAACCCAGACCAAAAATTTCATGTTAGTAGCTCAAGCAGCTCAATTAGAGTTCATAACCCATAAGAGCTCAAGCAGCTCGATTAGAGTTCATAACCCAACCTAACCCAGACCAAAAATTTCATGTTAGTAGCTCAAGCAGCTCAATTAGAGTTCATAACCCATAAGAGCTCAAACAGCTCGATTAGAGTTCATAACCCAACCTAACTCAGACCAAAAATTTCATGTTAGTAGCTCAAGCAGCTCAATTAGAGTTCATAACCCATAAGAGCTCAAACAGCTCGATTAGAGTTCATAACCCAACCTAACCCAGACCAAAAATTTCATGTTAGTAGCTCAAGCAGCTCAATTAGAGTTCATAACCCATAAGAGCTCAAGCAGCTCGATTAGAGTTCATAACCCAACCTAACCCAGACCAAAAATTTCATGTTAGTAGCTCAAGCAGCTCAATTAGAGTTCATAACCCATAAGAGCTCAAGCAGCTCGATTAGAGTTCATAACCCAACCTAACCCAGACCAAAAATTTCATGTTAGTAGCTCAAGCAGCTCAATTAGAGTTCATAACCCATAAGAGCTCAAGCAGCTCGATTAGAGTTCATAACCCAACCTAACCCAGACCAAAAATTTCATGTTAGTAGCTCAAGCAGCTGAATTAGAGTTCATAACCCATAAGAGCTCAAGCAGCTCGATTAGAGTTCATAACCCAACTTAACCCACCCCTCTATTTTCAGGATAGTCAAGTTGACTCGAATAAAAATCTATTCCAACCAAATCTTTATGATTTCAGTCTGATAGTCTGGATTGGTCAGGTTATTAGGTAACACGAACCGCCCTAACTCGGGTATCACTTTATTTTATAAAAAATTATCGTATATAAATCATTTTCATTAAATTTCTTACAATTTTATCCCAAAAGAGCCACCGAAAGTCTTACAAATAATTCCCTAAATAAAATAATTGTATTTGATTTTACAGTTATAAAGCACCAAACTGTTGCTTTGACAAACATCTCCCCTTTTTTTCCTCCCAATAAAGCAAAACCAGTTTCACAAAACAGAGCACTCACCTCTCATCTTTCTCTCCATCAATGGCTTCAGACTGGAACCATGGCGATCTCGAATCGGCATTGCACACTCTCGGCCCGGACAACCCGTTCCCCGAAAGCCTCTCCTTCCATCTCTCTCAGCCCACTTCTTGCTGCCACGTCGAAACCGAAAACTCCATGAAAGTAGACCTCACCAGGAACGACATTCCTTACTTCTCTCGCTTTCTCACAGCTTTGAGCTGCCACAGCTCCCTCAGAAGCTTGGAGTTTCATCTCGTCGACTGGGAACTCGAGCAGATGCAAGAGCTTTGTAGGTTGGTTGAGGATAATTCGGGCATTAGACATGTCATGTTTCGACGAAATAGATTGAGTAATGAATGCTTGGCAGAGCTGTGTTGTGTTTTGAGAATTAACAGAGGGATTAAAGAGCTTACGTTTTCGGAATGTGGGATTGGATCGGTCGGGGTTGGTTTGATTGCTTCTGGTTTGAAGGTCAATGATTCGTTAGAGGAGTTTCACGTTCGGGAGGACTCGATCGGGTCAAAAGGCGTGGAAGAACTCTCGAAGATGGTTGAAGAAAACTCGACTCTGAAGCTGTTGTCAATTTTCGACACGAATTCAATCACAGTTACCCCATTGATAGCTGCAGTTTTGGCAATGAATAGGAACTTGGAAGTGCACATTTGGAGTGGAAAAAGTTCAAAGGTGGTTGAGTTTGTACCTGGGAATAGCACACTCAGAATTTATACGCTAGACATAAATGGCACTCGCACGGTTGCCTGCGCGCTCGAGTTGAACTCAACGGTTAAAACACTCGACATGACTGGTATCCAGCTGAAATCTCGATGGGCAAGAGAATTCCGTTGGGCGTTGGAGCAAAATCGTTGCTTGAGGGAGGTAAAACTATCGAAAACTCACTTAAAAGACGAGGCAATCGTGCATATAGCAGCTGGACTTTTCAAGAACAAGCACTTGCAGAGCTTGTTTCTTGATGGAAACTTATTTACGGGCATCGGAGTCGAGCATTTACTCTGTCCTTTGAGCCGGTTTTCGACCCTGCAACTGCAAGCAAACATAACTCTCAGATACGTAACGTTCGGAGGTCGAAGAAACAAGATAGGAAGAGACGGGCTAGCTGCTATTCTACATATGCTCACAACGAACGAAACTCTTACTCATTTAGGGATATATGATGATCATAGCTTGAAACCAAATGACATGGTGAGAATATTCAGGAGTTTAGAGAAGAACGCATCGTTGAGACACTTATCGTTACCCGGCTGTAAAGGTGTTGATGGAGACATGGTGTTGCAGACAATAACAGGGATGCTGGAGGTAAATCCTTGGATCGAAGACATCGACCTCTCGGGAACTCCTCTTCAGAATTCCGGGAAAGCCAATGGAGTTTACCAAAGGTTAGGACAGAACAGGAACACTGATCTCGAACCTCTGGTGGATTCGCTCGACACGACCTTGACCGAGCCAAAAAGTTGTAGGATTTTCCTCTGTGGGCATGAATCTGCAGGTAAAACTTCCATATTGCAGAACTTTGGTTCTTCAAAACTTCCCTTCACAGAACAATTTAGATCTTTAGTAGCTCCAGTTGAACAAGCAGTAAGAACAATTGGAATGAAGATAAAAACTTACAGAGATGAAGACGTAAAAATATCGGTTTGGAATCTAGCTAATCAGCACGAATTCTATTCGCTCCACGATCTCATGTTTCCCGGGCCTGGAACTGCATCAGTATTTGTGATCATCAGCAGTTTAATCAGAAAACCAAGTAACAAAGACCCGAAAAACCTGAACGAGATAGAAGACGATGTTCGATATTGGCTACGGTTCATAGTTTCCAACTCTAAACGAGCATCACAGCAATGCGTGCTTCCAAACGTAACTTTGGTTCTAACACATCATGACAAAGTCGTACAACGTTCACAGAACGTGCAGCAAACTTTGATGTCAATCCAGGGATTGAGAGACAAATTCCAAGGCTTCCTTGACATATACCCAACAGTGTTTACTGTCGATGCACGCTCATCGGCATCGGTAAACAAACTCTTGCATCATCTTCAGAGAACGAGCCGCACTGTTCTCCAAAGAGTTCCGCAAGTTTACCAGCTCTGTAACGAACTGATCCAAATTTTGATGGACTGGAGATCAGAAAACTACAACAAACCAGTAATGAGATGGAACGAGTATCAGGATCTATGTCAAGTTCGTATCCCTCAGTTGAGAATACGTTCGAGACGAAGTAATCGAGACAAGATCGAGACAAGGAGGACGGCTCTTGCTACTTGCTTGCACGACGTAGGAGAGGTGATTTACTTTGAAGAACTCGGATTTATGATATTAGATTATGATTGGTTTTGTGAAGTTCTTGGCCAACTAATAAGACTAGAAATTAGAAACCATTCAACCAACAATAATGGATTCATCAGTAGAAAAGAACTGGAAAAAGTTTTAAAAAGCAAGTTACATAGCCCGATCCCAGGAACGAATTCGAAGGTATTTGAAAACGTGCAAGCTAGTGATCTAGTGGGAATGATGCTAAAACTCGAACTCTGTTATAAACAAGACCAATCAGACCCGAATTCGCCATTGCTAATCCCCTCGGTTCTCGAAGATGGTAGAGGAAAACCACAAAGGTGGCCGTTAAGTATGCCCGACTGCATCTACACAGGGCGACACCTAGAATGCGATGATTCGAGCCATATGTTTCTAACTCTGGGATTTTTTCCTCGACTACAGGCAAGAATACCCTAGTTCTATCTCTCTCTCTCTCTCGCTTTCTCTAATGGAACATTGTGAGTTTCGGTTTCCTAATCAGATTTTTTGCTGTTCGAAATTCAGGTGGATCTATATAACAGAATCATGGGATTAAAGAACCAATATGTAGCAAATTACAGCTTAGAGAAGTACCTGATCACAATAAACATCAATGGAATGTATGTCAGGGTAGAGCTCGGAGGACAGTTCAGCTACTATATCGATGTCCTGGCATGTTCCACGAAGAGCTTGACCGAAACTCTCGGATTTATCCAGCAGCTTATAATCCCAGCAATTCATGACCTCTGTAATGCCGTCATCTTGACCGAAAGCATAATCAGGCCCGAATGCGTGCAAAATTTGGTGGCACCTAGACATAGGAAAACCCAGAACATCTCAATACAACAACTGAAACTCGCATTGCTTTCAGTTCCTGCTGATGGGATGTATGAATATCAGCACACATGGTGTCCTGTGTCAGACTGCGGTAGAGAAATTGTTGCAGTCGGGTTTGATTTTGCTCGAGAGCTATTATCTGACGATGATTTCCGGGAAGTTTTGCATAGGAGGTACCATGACCTTCATGATCTTGCTGTTGAACTGCAAGTCCCGCACGAAAACAATCCGGAAGCAGTTGATCGCTCGTTATCCAATGACGAAACTGACAAAGTTGCAGCGACGTTCGATGGAATTGCAAAAGGGGTTGAAGCTGTTCTGCAGAGATTAAAGATCATTGAACAAGAAATCAGAGACTTAAAGCAGGAGATAAAAGGTCTAAGATATTATGAACATAGACTCCTCCTTGAGCTTAATCGAAAAGTGAACTATCTAGTGAATTACAATGTTGAAATCGAAGAGAGGAGAGTACCAAACATGTTCTATTTCGTTAGAACGGAAAACTACTCAAGAAGGTTGATTTCTAACCTGATTTCCGGAATGAATGCTCTCCGACTGCACATGTTATGCGAGTTCCGAAGGGAAATGCATGTCGTTGAAGATCAGATAGGTTGTGAAGTCCTGCAGATTGACAATATGGCAGTCAGGTCTTTAGCTCCATATACGACGAAGTTCATGAAACTGGTAACGTTTTCTCTCAGAATTGGAGCCCAAGTAGCTATGGGAATGGGGCACATGATCCCAGATTTGGGTCGGGAGGTTGCGCATCTAGCTGATTCATCGTTCTTCCATGGGGCAGCTGGAGCAGCTGCTGCAGGAGTAGTCGGGGCTGTCACTATCGGACGTGTAGGTAGTAGGGGAAAAAGCAGAGCTGGGGACATTCAGCAAGATCTCAGAACAGCACAACAATGGGTTGTGGATTACTTGAGAGAACAGAGTTGTTCAACTGGAAAAGATATTGCTGAGAAGTTTGGGCTGTGGAGAGTAAGATACAGGGATGATGGTCACGTTGCATGGATCTGCAGAAGACACATGAACCTCAGAGCACATGAAATAATTGAAGTTCCCATTTGAATGCCTAAGAAGATTCATGCTATGTGTCTTTCATATGTGTCTTTCACTGTGCGATGTCGTGATTTTGACATGTTCATGATCTCTTAAGAGGAATCAAGCCCCATAAATATTTTTCGCCCCGACTTTGTGGCTTCATTGGACCTTAGGCAAGGTTTGTCTTCGCCAGTCGCGCTTGTGCGGAATCCAAGCTTGTCCGACCACACACGCCGCCTACGCGTGCATGTTCAATCGTTCGCGCCACAACCGACTTGCCTCTACACTAGGCCAAATCATTCGGCTCGGCCTTGCCACTACTCAGGGCCAAAGTCTCTCAATGCAATACTGCATCTCATCTTGTCATCTTGATTACCATCGACATGGCTCATACATCTTGACGCCTTCCTGAGTCTCGAGGTGTCGTTGGCCATCACAACTCACTCGGTCATGTTATTGAGAACGGACCCACGTGTCGCTCATCTCATCGAGACATCCCGAACATTCATCCATCCGGGATCTTTCGAGGCATTGACCCTCCCGTGTCCATGTCATGTCATTTATGGATATCGTACTGGATAGTGGGTGCATATATCAGCCTCCGACACGCGGGTTGGTGCGCAATACAGGCACACCCGTGCCGCCCAATACTGTCCTTGAAAAACCCATTTCAAAGGAAGTCGTCCGAAACATTCGTCTCGGCACGCTCGCCTTCACTGTGACACACGCATATGCCACAGGGTAGCTCACTTAGGCCACAGGGCCTAGGGGTGGTGGAAAGTTGACACCATGTCTTCCTCTATAGTACATTTTGAGGCATTTTCAATACTCTACGCGCAGACATGATTTTAGCGAACGGTCATACGGTGTTATGGAGTGTCCGATTGACACCAAATTTGGCAAGCATTCATATTTCATATAGGACTTAACTCCATAACCGCATGCCTAAATTTCGTCTGAAACCCCAACTTTCGAGGTTAAGGCTTGGAACCCTACCCAGCCCTTTAACCAGCCTATTTGTGCCACTCTTGTCTACTCGTTGCCCTTGTCTTGCTTATGCCTCAACTTCTCTTCAATGCCCACTCTGTGCGATGTGTTAGATGACACACCGTCCTTCGGTCGCATCATGGCACTCGTCTAGGCCTTCGTGTGGTCAAATAGATTGTGACACTATGCATGCTTAGATCAACCAATTTAGAGTAAAATGATACAAACATGTTTATTTCTAGTGGAAATCCTATAGTCCTTAGTTTTGGATTTCCAACTTCAAAGAACCAAAATAAAGCTACTTCAGTTTCTCTGCTCATCACATCAGGAACAGTAAATGCTATACAAAGAATAAAAAGAAACCTGGAATTTCTGGACCGCACGATCTGAATCGACCGAAACCGGGCCATCAATGCACGGGTCTATCTAATCCATTCCTTGAAACAAACATAATGTCAATGTGGGACCAACATATAAATGATATGATTTTGATTTCACATAATTAGAAGTTGCATTCGAAAGTTAATTGTTACAACGAGGAATAGTAATTGATTCATGCTTACACCGATGATCATGATAGGACCGAGTTCGTAAGGTGTAGAAGCCATGATTTACTATCGTCCCGGACAAACCAACATACGACAGGAAACACCAGTCTACACAGATACATTATTACATTCCGCTACTGATAGTAGTATTCGTCCTATAGTTCTAGAGTTATTTGTGTCTTCGTCTAAAATGTAGATACCACAGTTTAGAAGAAAGCCCTGCTTCCATAGAATACTCGTGCATTACCGTTCTTTGAGGACGGTGTTTTCTCATCAGAGGTTGAATTTTCTGAACTGGTTGGTCCATTATCGACGTCCAGAGGAAGTTTCATCTTTGCCAACGACTCGGTAAATTGCTGCATGCTTTTCATATACATATCAACAATGTCCTGCTGCACTACATTTTGTTCTGGCTCAATGTTCACAGAGATAACAGGCTTTGAGATTGAATCACTTGGTACCTCAACAGACGAATCAGCCTCGCCGTTCTTAACATCCCCACACTTATCCTTTTCGATTGGTTCCTTAGTTCGAGGCTTTGAAGCTTCTGAAACATCGGATGACTCTGAGCTTGTTGGTGCGGAAGGTGAGGACACTCCATTCGTTGACAAGCTGCTAGGTGGAGAATCGAGCTTTGGAAGCTGGATAGACTCAACAGAAGCTGTCGAGAAGCTTTCTACATTATGCGCGCCTAATTCTGAACTCAGATGATCTTCGGTACCAGAAGTGGCTAGGCTCTCAGAGGCCTCAGACTCCGGATTAGAGCACGGGATGCTGAAATACTCAGACACCATCATCTCATCCTCGTTTACTATCTTAGGATCTGGAAACTCTATCTTATCCAAATCACTAGCTAGCGACTCGGATATTTCAGAATCCTTCAACGTTGCAGACGATTCCAAGGCAGCTTTAGGAACAGCCATCACGTCAGGCGAGGTTCCGTTGTATGCAAGAGATAGTTGAACAAATCCAGCAGGAGAATGGAACAAATCGGTCGAAGAAAGAGAAAACTCTTTCTCTAACTTTCCATCGTAAACAAGAACTTCAGTCAACGGAACCACGGCAAACCCCAACAACTGGTCTTCCAGATAATTCCTCACTCTACTCAACATCCATATCTCACATTTAAGGGAAGCATCGACGCTCCGAACATTCAAACAAAGATTTTCATTGAAGACCGGGTTCCTCCCAGCTCCATTAATGATTTTGGTGGATAGAGAATCATCAGGATCATTACTTAAACAAAGCTTAGCATAAACATCTTGCTTATGGTATATGCAGATATTATGAATGTCTCTAGCCTGGTGAATACATACGTCAAGTGTACCAATAATTTCCTCCGAGTTATACATCACCACTTCTTTTCGGTTAACCTCAACTTCCTTCGATGGAGTATCAGACATCCGACCGAAGAAATTGGGTTTCTGCCTCTCGGGCTCAGCAATGGGCGAGTTCTTCAATGGGGAAACAACGGATTGAGGGGAATCCATGATAAGACTTAAGAACAAGCCTGAAAATATTACAAAGTTAATTGAAAATCTAACAAAATCAAGTTAAGAAACTATGCAGAAATTCAACAGAAGATCGTTTCGTATCTCGAAACCGAAAATCACAACAGTGTGGTCTAAGTCATAATCCATAACATTGCGGTCTAAATCTCAAATGTAATGAGCAGTAAACCAAAAGTGAGTATCAGTTCAACCAAACTAAATGAGCAACAAGAACAATTCAACCTAGAACAAAATTTGAATCACAGAGAGCAGAAATTAAACGATTATATTGTGATAGAACCTTCAAATCAAAATCCTACACGCAAACCCCAACTCACATCAATTTATATATCCAACGATTCTCAAGATACAGAAGATGAACACTCAAGAACTAAGGATCAGACAAAACTTAGAATCACAAAACCATAAAGGCCAACAGGAACAAGAAATACTGGAATCCAAGGAAGTGCAAGCAGTAAAAGCAAGCAAAAAGTGAAAGCATCACAAAAGTCCCCGATCGGGGCCACAAAATTCAACAAGATCAAATAGAATTACTTCAAAATCTCGAACTGGCTTTGTTTCTTTGAGCTTCTAATCCTTTAATTGACGAACCCCAAACAGTTTTCCCACAAATCGGGAGCTCAAAATCGAAGATCTCCCAAAACCCAGTTGACAAATCGAAGAAACTTCGCCAAGAAAACCCTCAGAAACAGTTATATATACAAAAACAGCAAGATTAGAAGAACCCCAAGTCGAGTACAGCAGAAACAGAATTCAAGTTCATCGAAAAAAAAAAAAGGTTACTGAATTTACTGATTAGATTAGCCACCGAGCGAGAGACCCTCCTGATATTTAAGGGTAATTAGAAAGGTAGCCGCCCCACGCGTTAGCGTCGGCTGGACCAATAGGAAGAAGGGTTAGTGCGGGTTGAAGGTGGGGTCCTGAAACGAACAAGGGTAGGCCCTGTTGTGGACTGTGGGTTTAGAACTGGGGTTACACTGCCCACCATTAAAAGAAGGCTGACTTTTACAGTTCAAAAAGTGGAAGATTATGGCGCGGTTTCAGGGGGTCGTAGACGGCGGTGGCCGTCGTTCACCGCCGTATGACACTTCGCTTCTTTTTTGGGCCCCATAAGTGAAGGAATTTCTCGATCCTCGTTTGAATTGCGCGAAAATAGTGTTCTAAAGAGCGACTCGAATTTCAAAGATTCATTTTTTTTAATAGAAATTTGAAGGTTCTTTATGATCTTATTTTGTTTCTAGAACCCTTTTTTATATATATGTCCCTTAATTATTTCTTTTTTAAATCGTTAAATTAATAAAATACTCCTAAATTTTATTACTTTATTTCAAAAATATTATTTTAATAATATTTTAAAAAAGAATGTCCTAATCTTGCTAGTTCAAGTTGGTTGACAGAGACGTCAACTAATTGAGTGGGGGAGGATGTCACGGTCATGAATGTCCTAAGCGTGTTGTCCATGGCTGCATGACAGATATCACGGTCTTACTTGTTCAGGACGTGTTGTCCATGGTTGCATGTCCGTTCCCAACCCCTTTTTACATGTTTTAATCCTAGATAGGTCTTTACCATTCCATATTGGGTCAGTATAAGGGTGTATGATCGTTCACCAAAATCGTGTCTATACCTACAACGGCTAAAATGCTCCAAAATTACTATAGGGGATATGACTGGACTTCTTCCTACCCGATAGTTATATACAGTAACTCGTCGTTGTCTTTTGCTTACATTCTCATATAACACAAATTTCAATTTCTAAAATCTTACTTTCAAAACTCTCTTTCGAAATCTCTCTGCCCTGATTTTCTAAAACCTTTTTCTTGGACCGAGGCAGAGGCTCGAGCATACGTCGCTTGGTCGTAGTAACGCAAGAACGAATAGACTTAACTCTTAAAAATAAAAGTAACACTAACCCCTTTTACTTTTATTAAAAAAAATTATTATCGTCAACATATGAATTACAGCTTATCAATAATTCATAGATTATCTCCCGTGTTAATTTTGAAAGTAAACATTTTGAATTTATTTTTTAAAAATTTACTTTTTTTTAATTTCTCTACCATAAGGAAAAAAACAAAAATATTTTTAAATATGTAAAATAGTATAAAAAATATATTCGAGAGATAATTGTTCGTTCATAAGGAATGTATGAATTCTCGAAAAGAGAAAACATCGAAATGGACCCTCCAGAATTGTCTCGACCCTACACGAGTGGATAAAAAGTTGGATCTCACTTGAATCGCCTTGTTTATTCTCCTCGGGAGAAATTTGGTTTCAAACCCTAATTCAAACAGGAGAAGTATGTCATTCTAAGGATGATCTACGTCACATTTGACTATCTACGTGACTAAGAGCCCTCAAAACCCAAACATCACAATACAGAGCAAATAACCCATCGTGCAAAAGCAAGAGAAATCTCATCCAACTCTTTTTCATTTTTCGTCTCCCAGCAAAACACGATCGTCTATTCCAAAAGCAAAGCCTCTCAGCCCTCCAAGATGGGATTGGAAAACGACCCAACACGCAGACACAACAATACAAAGTCATAACCAAATCTTTTTATTGACTCTCCCAATTCACAAAACAAAAGAGCTAGAAACGAGCACTTCTAGCCACTTCACTTCACCAGCATTGATAACTAAAATTTCTCAATCTCATACCCAAACTGTGAACTGATTTCTAAAACGCAAAATGTTTTCGAATTCGATTCAACCCTTTTCTCGAACATTATCAACTACGTCAACTACGAACATAAGTGACATATTTTAATTTTGAAAATAGAGGTAAAGTGGCATACCCAAAACCCAAAATGGGTGGGAAAACAATGAATTGAGTACCCATAATAGTGATGGTAGGGTCACTAAATCCAAATAAATGGCCATAAAATAGGGCCACCAAACAAAGCCCTTTTTTCCCCTTTTCTCATCATTTCTTAGGTGATCTTGATAGATTATGACTATTTGGGTTCAATTTTTTGTTTTTTTTTTCTTCTAATTTTTATAATAAGACAAGTTTTTTCTTGCTTTTTCTTTTTCCCTTTTCCCTCTTTTTAACCTATTATCAAATATCTTGTCGTGACATAATTTATTGTTTTGTTCGTATAATTTTTACCATATTTCGACATTTTTTTTTTGTTGTCAATAATCCTTTGAATAAATGGTACACGAATGAGTTGAGACTATAGAATGAGAGCGATCATGAGGATAGAATGAATAAGAAACACTTAAAAGAATTGTAACGACCTAGATCCACTGCTAGCAGATATTGTTCTCTTTGGGCTTTCTCTTTCGGGCTTCCTCTCAAGGTTTTAAAATGCGTTTACTAGGGGGGTGTTTTGTTCTCCTCCTCAACTAATGCGGGACATCACAACTAAGAAGGTGCATTTTTTTTTCGGTGGCTCGATTATAGGAACTTCAAGGTTAAGCATGGTTTACAGTAATTCGTGTTGGTTTGTGGGGATAGTTTTTCATTAAAAGTGAAGATAGGTAATGTGACTATGTGTACCAAATTTGGATTATGAATCTTGGACATGGATATCAATTTCAGATTTATTAAAGGTACACTGATACGAATCCAACCACTAATCATTTGCGTGGACTATAGTTTAAGACTATTTATGTCATTTCATTATTTTCTTCCATTTTTATTTAATAGTTTTTATTGGTAGTTTGTAATTGCTACATTATGTTTGAATTATCTTTTTGGTCTGTAATATTCAAATTTGAAATCACGGTCGCATAAAAAAACCTTGTGTATGAAACTCTCTCAGTGTTATGTTTCTTTCAGACTTGGCTTTAGGTTTGATGTTAAAATCGATTCATTGAATTAGTTATGATTTAAGAGTGACCATCATAGATTCAAAATTCGATTTAAGAGCTATTCACCCTTCTAACCCGTTTTTGGTTGAAATCATTCGTAAAATTAGCTTTCATTTGTAAGAGTTTGCAATGAAAGTAGAACGACCTCTAGCTTTACAAAATTCAGCAGTTTTTGTGCTTATCATAGAATAAAATTCAAAATAACGAGATGCAAATAATATTTTAACCTAAAAGATAGGTGGTCGAGATGGATAATGGATCTAACGTGTTAGCTTTGGGGCGTGGCGCGAAGAAAATGTGAACAAAACTTTACCATGCCATTAAATTTGACTTTTTATTTTTTATTTTTTTAAAATTAATTTTCTATTACATATTCACCATTATTAAGAACTTATTCACCTAACCCCATATTGGTTAAATATATATAATAAGAATAAGATAAAATGCAATAAAGTCTCAATTACTTTGAAATTGAAGAAGCCATCATTTTTGTTTGAATTTTTTCTTTCATATTTTTTTACTCTATAGTTTTTATTTCCATTTAAAGTATATATTATATGATTGTATGGAATATTTGATGAAAACTAAACATGGGTGGTGATCATATATTATATTTGTTCATATGGTTAGGTAAGCCCACTATATATTGTGTTTGTTAATAATTGTTTTTTTAGGTGATTAGTAAAATAATATTAATAATAATAAAACTCGAAAAAAAAGCTGAAATTACAAAATTGCCTTTAAATTTAAAGATTCTCCTCTTTTATCGGTGTCCTTATGGTAATTTAACATATTTAGAATCATTTTTTTTTTAAATCAAGGTGATCAAAAAACCCGATGACTTAAAAATTCGATCAACCCAACCTATCCCGATTTTGGGACAGATTATGAACTTATTTGGGATTGAATTAGTTCTTGAATTGAAAATAAATAAACATATTAATTTGAATAAATGACTCGAACCAATCTAACCCAATTAAAAACTATGGTTTAGTTGAAAAAAATTTAATAATTGGGTTGAGTTTAAAAAATATCTCGACCCGACCTAATCCAACACACGAACATAAATTGCTTTTGAAAAGATGTTACGGTTAAGACATGTATACGTGCACGTTTCGATTTAGTACAATGATACAAACAAATAACAAAGCTAATGAACAAGGAATGTCCATTGCCTATGAGCCCTCTTAACTTGAAATGGTTCATTGGAAGAATAAAAGGGTTAAGGAGAAGAGAGGCATACTGTTTTGTAGTAGAATGTGTGCTTCCCAATTCAGCTTCATTCTTCACTCTGTCATGAAGACACATTGTAAAAGTTGGCCAAGTACGCCACGGCTTCGGCGTTATTGTTACAGACCTTCCAAAGCGAGTCGACCTCTCCCTTCCCCAAGGTACCCCGGTTTTCACAATCGTCGAAAAACTCGAGCAGCTTCGAGTAGAAAGAGTCGTAGTTCATCAACAGGTAGGGAACTGGAAGTTCTGACCCTATTCTCCTGAGCTGAATCAAAGCTAGAATCTCAAACACCTCGTCGAAAGTACCAATGCCGCCGGGGAGTGTAACGAAAGCAGTCCGATCAGAACTACAGCTTCTAACCGCAGCGTCGACGAGCCCGTGTTTTCTTGCAGAGAAAAACCTGCATTATATAGATTAGTTCAAGCAGGGAGGGTGCAGTGTCTGCTGTGTACTATCAGATAACTTATAGGATCTATATCTATATCACCTGCAAGTAAAATAAGTCTCTGTAGGTAAGTATGGATGAAACTTTGAGGATGTCCATTCCCCAGATTCTCTACCGATTTTGAATCCTCCTACAGGATTTCCTGCCTGCATAGCACCTTTCGTAACCGCATCCATAAGACCCGGACCGACGCCTGACCAAGTCGTGCAATCCAAAAGTTCTGAAATCTGCATAACAGGGATTGAAAAGGTAGACTCGTAAAGTTGAAGATTATGCATTAACTCTATCTATTTTTTCTTTCCTTTGTTCCTAACATGTAACAGCTCAAGTTCATCGCTAGTAGATATGGTCTTTTTTGGGACTTTTCTTTCTGGGCTTCCCCTCAAGGTTTTAAGACGCATCTGCTAAGAAGAGGTTTCCACATTCTTATAAGGAATGTTTCGTTCCCTTCTCCAACTGATGTGGGATCTCACAATCCACCCCCTTGAAAGTCCAACGTCCTCGCTGGCACATCGCCCGGTGTTTGGCTCTGATACCATTTATAACAGCCTAAGCCTACCGCTAGCAGATATTGTCCGCTTTGGCCCGTTTACGTATCGCCGTCAGCCTCACAATTTTAAAACGCATCTGCTACTGAGAGGTTTCCACACCTTTATAAGGAATGTTTTGTTCCCCTCTTCAACCAATATGCGATCTCACAATCCATCCCCTTGGGGGCCTAAAGTCCTTGCTGACACACCGCCCGGTGTCTAGCTCTGATATCACTTGTAATAGCCCAAGTCCACTGCTAGCAGACATTGTCCGCTTTGGTCCATTACGTATCGCCGTCAACCTCACGGTTTTAAAACGCATCTTCTAGTGAGAAGTTTCCACACCCTTATAAGGAATGTTTCACATTGGTTGGAGAGCGGAACAAAACAATCCTTACAAGGACTTGGAAACCTCCCACTAAGGATGCGTTCTAAAACCTTGAGGAGAAACTCAGAAAGTAAAGTTCAAAGAGAACAATATCTGCTAGCGGTGAGCTTGGGCTGTTGCATAACACGTATGCATCCAAGTTTTGATGTTCTGTTCCTCGAACATTCACCTCAGATTGAAAGGTTTGAACCGAGGTACTGATCGGTTCATCGGTTCATCGTCGTGAACTTTTCTCTTAACTTCAATATAAAAGATGGAGAAGCATCTTACCTCTCTACTCAACTCGAACGCTTGCTTATAATGAGCATGATCCGGTCCCATCCTTGAAGATCCAAGATAAACAACTCCTTTACCTAGTCTGTTTATCAATTCATAGCATTTTGCTAACTCTGTTCTGACCTTGAGTATAATAGAAGACAATAAACAAAGAACTCTTAGACAAGGGAAAACAATGTCCAAAACCTCAATCAGAACAAGTTTAAATCAAGTTAGAGAATTCCAGAAGCCAAATAGTCACAAAAGGGCACAAAGAAAATGTCAATACCAACGCCTAAAACGCTCAAACCCAGCCACAATAAACACTCAACATAGCCATAAAACTTGGCATCTAGCCATTGTCATTGTCATTGGAAAACTTAAACGTAAACCCGAACACAAATCTCTAAGAAACAGCAACTCGACTACAAGAGGGTATTATTTTCCTCCCCGTTCAAGTTTACGATTCAACATGATGAAATCGACACTTCATGGTTAAAATTACAAGATGTTTTGACCATAAAGGAGAATAAGCTACATTAAGAAAGTCATATCTCACTAGCATAACAGATAAGAATACAACTGAGATATCCAAGATGCACAACTGATGCCTGCCACCATCCAGAAAAGTGGAAATAGTGACCACCCTCGCAAGAACTATTCAATCTCTTTGTGTAGTGAGCAAATACACATTTCGAGCAAAGGGAAAACATGACCATGGAAACTTCATACTCATTGCTGGCACACCGCCCGGTATCTGGCTCTAATACTATTTGCAATAGCCCAAGGTTACCGCTAACATATATTGTCCTCTTTGGAGTTTCCCTTCAAGGGCTTCCCCTCAAGGTTTTAAAACGCGTCCGCTAGAGAGAGGTTTCCACACTCTTATAAGGAATGTTTCATTCCTCTCTCCAACCGATGCCGGATCTCACAATCCACCAACCTTGGGGGTCCAACGTCATCGCTAGCACACCACCCAGTGTCTAGCTCTGATACCATTTGTAACAGCCCAAGTTTATCGCTAACAGATATTGTCCTCTTTGTCCTTTCCTTTCCCGAGTTTCCCCTCAAGATTTTAAAACGCGCCCGCAAGGGAGAGGTTTCCACACCCTTATAAGGAATGCTTTGTTTCCCTCTCCAACCGATGTAGGATCTCACAATCCACCACCCCCTTATGGATCAAGCGTCCTCGCTGGCACATTGTCCAGTGTCTGGCTCTAATACCATTTGTAACATCCTAAGCCCACCGCTAACCGATATTGTCCTCCTTGGACTTTCCCTTCAAGGGCTTCCCCTAAAGGTTTTAAAACGCCTGTAGGGAGAGGTTTCCACACCTTTATAAGGAATGCTTCATTCCCCTCTCCAACCGATGTGAGATCTCATACATTCCGACACTCCTTATCCTAGTAGTTGAATTATGATATTTCCCTATTGTCTCTCGTGACCGAGATGTATCCTCTCATTCTCTCAAGACGGGGAGATCGAGTCAATCAAAATTTTGAAGCGTTAAGTACAACTAGATCAATAGGTCTAAGTATAACACAACTAGTTAAAACATATTTTCTTGACCCAATACCTTGTATGTTGGAATCCCCCAACCTCCAACACCCACATATCCTTGAAAACTATTTGATTTCCTTTCTACAAGGAACAAGCAAAACAGGTAAAGACACATTGGTAGTAAAAACCAATTTGATCATGAACTCTTAGCATTTAACTGAGATCACTCAAAATATAAAACCTCCAATTGAACTGCAGAACCAAAAAATTAAAAAAAAAAAAAGGAGAAATCAACAGACAATTACAGTAGTTTCTTCTGAATTCCATGGATCTCGACGTTCAGATTTCATCAAATCAAATGTAAATCAAAATAACCATGAATTTTCATAAGAAACGAATGCAAGATCCAAAAATTGCTGGAATTTGAAAGCACCTCGATAGGACTTGTCCTCTCTTCAAACTCAACCGTTTCATGCCTGCTAAGCAGAGCTCTCGCAGGGTTAATCCGAGACTTGGAGAATTTGAGCACCATCTTCTTCTCTCTTTCATGGAACAATTGGAACTTCACAGTCTTCTGGTGAGAATTTCGCACCAAAATTTCACATCCTGAAGAACTCATCATCGAGAAACTCATTACGGAACACTCCGATTGTTCAGAGAATTCGATTCTTGGGTTAATAATCAGCGTCGTGAGTAAAAACAGATAGGCAGAAGAAAGAAGGAATCGAATTGAGCTTCGAATTTCGAGATTGTAACTTACGGGGAGTGAGATTGAGGAATCTACGCTCCAATTTTGAATCAGCCGCCAAGAGCTTTGAAGGCTCCGACGAGAAATGGGATTGAAATTTTGATGCATAGACGAGGGTATTTAAGTCTTTGTACAAAAATAATAAATAAATTTCAATATATTTAATTGGGTCGACATTTTCACCCATATTTTTACATATTTTTTTTATCTCTATTTTAATTTTTTTTTTTTTTTGATAAATATTCAATTAACACCGATATTTTATCAATATTTATATTGACGTTTACATAATTTAATGTAATATCGTCTTTACTATTGATACGTAATATTTTGACATTTCTACCGATATGGATGTTGAAATCAAGATTTTTTTTAATTATTTCAATGTATTTTTATTTTTGTTAATAAAATAAATATGAGCGGAGATTTAATTTTAAAGTATAGTTGTTCGTAAATAAAAATAAGAGCTCTTCACCCTATTATTTATAAATTTATAAATTTATAAATTTATAATTATGTTATTTTCATTTAAATTTTGATTTAAATAAAATATCCTAAGTTTTGTAGCTCCTTTGATATATTTTCCATAAAATAAAGTTATTTTTTTTTAAATGTATTAAACAAGAAAAATCTAATTCACCAATTTAATTTTTTTATTTTTGAAATATTTATAAATATTTTAATATAATTTTATAAATATATTATTTTGATTTAAATATTAATTTAATTAAAACATGGGTGGTTTTGTACTTAAAGTTGATTAAAGCATTGATCTTATGAGCCAAAGGTTGCGGGTTCAAATCCCGCTAGAATCTATTATTTAAATATTAGTGACAATATGTTTAATGTTAATTTTTATAATTATTTTAGTTATTTGAATTATTAATTATCTATTATTTAACAAAAATAATATATATATATATATATATATATATATAAATAAAGATTTAAAAACCATTAACATCAAATGAAAGAGTACATGTTAATTATTGTTGCTCGTGTTAAAATATTTTTAACTTTAAAAAATTACATCAATACCCTTTAACTTTTAAAATTTTAAAAAATAATTTGTCTGGTTAGTATCTCGTTTTAAAAATAAATAAATAATATATATAATGCTCGTATTGGCTTAAGCCTACTATTTGAAAAAAATGACTATAAACTTTTAGTTATATATAGTAGATGATTATATCTGGTAAAGTTGTATATAGTAAGCTAAATCATCATATATATATATATAGAGCAGAAGTTTGAAAATGTACTTTCTTTCTATATTCTCTCTGTACATCATAAATATATCATTCGGCCAGAGTTTTTGTTAATGTTTGATTAATCCACCACACCTAAATGGTGTGAAAGTTATCTTATTTATAATCAAATGAATTACAAGAATATGGAAATAGTAATAACTGGAAATAACAATAAATGGAAAGATACTTATGATAATAAGGCAAATATTAGATATTTGCCTTATAATAAAATATCAAATATAATATATATGGTAAACTATAATTTATTACTAAATATCCTTAACCATTCTACTTGCATTTTCTTCGGTAGGTTGTTCTTTAGAGTTAGAGTTCTCTTTGCATTTTCTCTATCATATTCTTTGTGTTCATCTAGATCGAGTGTGTGCGTTGTTGTGCGATCATAACACCATCTTCTATAGGTTGTTCTTTAGTCAGAGTTCTCTTTGCATTTTCTCTATTATATTCTTTGTGTTCATCTAGATCGAGTGTGTGCGTTGTTGTGTGATCATAACACTATCTTCTATAGGTTGTTCCTCAGAGAGAGAGAGAGAGAGAGAGAGATCACCTAGAGAGAGAAAGTGATAATATAAAATTTATTTTCCATTCTCTCTCTCATGCAATCCTTTTCTTACACCAAAGCAAATGGCAATATGGGAATGAGATGCCTTCTCTTCTCTCTTTCACCTTTAGCATCTTTTACTTCTTTTCTAAGCCATCCACATATCATTCCTAGTTTGGTAGTATGCCCTAATCTCTTGTGTTTCGTGTACCGAATCACTTTTAATTGAATCCCTACTCAAAAACACGTTTATAGTAACACGACACGTGAAATATCTCATAGTCATACATTCCTGGATGGATATAATGTCATGGACTTGTATCCTTAACACGTTTGAATCCTTGTTTGTCGTAAAAACGGTCGATTAAAGTTGGTTAGGCTTGTTAGGCTGGTCGAACTAATGGGTGACAAACCTTAGCTCCCTCGATCTCTTTCCCTCATGTCTCACGTTTTGTTCCCTTGTTGCAACAAGCAACTCTTGTAGTCATTTTCCTTTGATGATCATCGATCCCACCATATTGTCAACCTTCATAATGTTTGATCATCATGTACTCCCACTAAAAGTCGTTTCCTTCTCGTCAATTGAAACAGTGGGGAACTTCTTTTTTCTTTAGGTAACCTCTTGGGTTTTGAGTTTGTTCCAACAGCGGTCGCGTGAGATCCTAATTGTCTTCCTCCCAATGTTGTTGCCCACTTGGGGAAGGAAAGTTTAGTGGGTTTTCCTTCCAAGAGAAAGAACCAAACAAACATCGACCTCTTTTGTTCCTATACAAGTTGAAGGATAGTCGTCTGTGAAGGCTACCTTCAACATAGATCGAGCTAGACACCTTGGTCCAATCAAGACATTGCATACTGCAATTGTCATTGTCTCACCAAAATATGTTGCACGAAGTCATGGGTGACTTGTCACCATCAACTACATCGTGGGTGATAGTTGTTGAAACAATGTACATTAATGCACATCCCAAAAAAATAAAGTGGAATCCAAAATAACGTTTTAAGTTTCGAAAATCTTTAATAGCATGCATGTGGTGACGGTCTAGTCATGTTCTAGAAATCAGGACGTTACCGACGAGTTGAAACATGACTTTGAACATGAAAGATACAGAGAAGCAAGAAACAAGCAATGAATTAAGGGATATCTTCACTTTTCAAAGAATGCTTCTAATTGATATCATCTGTGTAATGAACTTTAAAAATAGAATTCAAGAACTAGAGAGAGTACATACCATGTAGCTTAGATATCCCGAGTTTCCACCGTCGTCGAGCTTGGTCGGTAAGCTCTTACTTCAAGCCATGTCTATGGCAAGTTAGTATCTTCAAACTCAAATCTTGTCAAAATGGGAGCATCCAGCCAAGTGTGTAGGTACATACAGAGGGCTGGTGTTCCCTCTCATAGTTAAGAGAGATTAATGTGAGAAACTGCAAAAAAGTTAGCAACCGAGGCTCGTCATGATGTGCAAAAGGTGCTCGATAACGACGTTCGGGTCAGCGTGTGATCCCGAGAGATTAATGGCATGGTATTCCAAGCCTTTCCATTGAGCAATCAATGCAAAATGAGGCCTTCTAAACAAACTACTGATGATTTCCAAGATGACAGTTTTTGGTAAGGCAGATATTATGTGAGTAAGGCCTGCACCGTGCGCTCCAATAATGACCGACGCATCTTGGATGGCTCGGAGTTGTTCCTTCATCGACATGTGCGCAAACAACCCGTTCACTAAGTTTACTTTACACTCCCTGTGATTTGATGCCCAGTTCTGCAAAGAATCAAAGATTTCTTGTTCATTAGTAAGTCTGGATTCAACTCGACCACCGTGTCGAGGATGCGCTAAATAATCCTCCCGACGCACAAAGAGAACGTTGTGGATCGAGGGTGGCCTTTCGACTTGTCTGTCGACTGGGAAACCAAAAGCTGCTCTAACCATTTCACCAAACTCAGATAATCTAGCAGTTTTCTGGACATCAGGTTTTAGCCATAGCTCATGAGAAGAACCTCCATGACAATTGATCCCCTCAGTTAGACCCTTGAATAGCGCAGTTTCGTACCCGAGAGGTGAGAAGATCACGTGGCGAAAACAAACCGGTGCGCTGAAATTTTTCGTGTATTTAAGACTTGAAAACAATGCCTTCCATGTCTCTTCCAAAGGTGTCTTGAAATATTGAAGAACAAACAACGAAACATGACGTTGTTTTAGTATTCTTTCCTTTTCAGCTCATACACAATACAAAGGAACACAGCTAATTCAAACATATTCTTCCAACAAAAACAGATAGATCTCAGGAGTTTGGTATTGTATATCTGTAATAGCTCACCGCTAGCAAATATTGTCTTTTTTGGGCTTTCCCTTACGGGCTTCCCCTCAAGACTTTTAAAACGCGTCTACTAGGAGAGGTTTCTACCTCCTTCTTTGTTCCTCTCTCCAACTGATGTGGGATCTCATAATCCACCCTCTTTTGGAGCCAGCGTCCTCGCTGACACTCGTTCCCTTCTCTAACTGACATGAGATCACACAATCCACCCCCTTTTGGGGCCAGCGTCCTCGCCGTCACTCGTTCCCCTCTCCAAATGACGAGAGATCTCACAATCCACCCCCTTTTGGGGCCAGCGTCCTCGCCGTCACTCGTTCCCCTCTCCAAATGACGAGAGATCTCACAATCCACCCCCTTTCAGGGCCCAGCGTCCTCACTGGCACTCGTTCCCCTCTCCAACTGATGTGGGATCTCACAATCCACACCCCTTCGGGGCCGAGCGTCCTCGCTAGCACTCGTTCCCCTCTCCAATCGATATGGGGTCTCACAATCCACCCCCTTCAGGACCCAACGTCCTCAATGGCACTCGTTTCTCTCTCCAATCCATGTGGGAACCTCTCCCTAGCAGATGTAGCAGGCGCGTTTTAAAGCCTTGAGGGGAAGTCCCCTCTCCAACCGCTGTGGGATCTCACAATCCACCCCCCTTCGGGACCCAACATCCTCACTAGCACTTGTTTCTCTCTCCAATCGATGTGGAAACCTCTCCCTAGCAGACACATTACAAAGCCTTGAAGGGAAGTCCCCTTTCCAACTCATGTGGGATCTAACAATCCACCCCCTTTCATGGTCCAACGTCCTCACTAGCACTCATTCCTCTCTCCAATCGATGTAGGAACCTCTCCCTAGCCGACGTGTTTTTAAAGCCTCAAGGAAAAACCCAAAAGAAAAAGCCCAAAAAAGACAATATCTACTAGCGATCGGCTTGAGCTATTACAATATCTCTAGCCTCTTTCAACTCTTTCTCACTTTCCTACTCTACAAAACCAGACATAAACAGCAGCCTCCATTCAAAAAGACAGGAAAGAAAGCTAAGCAATCCCGAGAAACGTACCTTACAATGCCCGTCAACGAAGACGAGATGAGGTCGATTAGGCAATCCGACGACTCTCGAACTCACATAAGCACTATACCAATCCGTAATAGTGTGAAAAAGATTTGCATACTCAAACCTCGTCACCAGAACCACAGGCTCCTCAATCCACTGTAAATTGAGAGAAAAAGGAGAACAATGTTCACTTAGATTACTTAAACTGATTATTCAAAGCATATTATATACTATTAATGGCAGTCCAGATTAGATATCAATAAAGACAGAGTCCAGCCAAAATGTTTGCTGCAGTTACTATAATACTAAGAACTTTCTATTAGATTCATTAACCATGTGCTATGGAAATACTAATTAATTCCACCTTCCCAAAATCACAAAAACCCATAAAATTTAATATTCTTGAATCAAACATGGAGTTCCATCAGTTCTCAACATTAAAAAATGAAGAAATGGAAGAACAAAAGCTCTAAATCTTGATTCTGAAGTCAATATAAGAAATCTCAATCACAGAAACCCATAAAACTTGTTGTTCATTCATGGAGAATCATAAACTAATACTCTAAACTAAGAATGGGGCCTTCATCTTCATCAGTTTCAATGAAAAACAGTGCAGAAATGGAAGAACAGAAGCTCCAAAGCCCAAAAAAACAAAGATGAGTTGATTATAAGGTCAGTATAAACGATCCCAATTCACAGAATCCCATAAAAGTTTCTGTTTAAACATGGATGGATGCAGAAATGGAAGAACAAGAGCTCTAAATGAGTGATGAACAGTTATAATCTACCTCTTGGCATTCGAAATCATTCCCAGAAACAACTCGGAATGATCCAAACAATGCGCGCATGGTGTGGCTCTGAATCTCCCCTGCCGGAACGAATCCATTAAGAAATTTCTCATCCGCTAGAACCCTCTCCTTGCCCACGACGGTATCGCCGCCGTCTAGTTCAAAAGCGCCGTCCCGAAATTTGGGCAACTCCGTCTCTTCCTTCCTTCCGATCACTTCTTCAATCCTCTCGCCTCCTCGGGACATGGAAATCCTCTCCGGCCACATTCGGACTCTCGCTCCCTCACATATTGAACTCGCGAGCGTCTCGCTATACCAGCATCGGAACCATCCGGCGAGTTTTCCGGCGAGATTAGGTTTTAAAAGATCTACACGGCGGTTGAAGCCATTGCCGAAATAAGCCTCACAGGAACGCAGAGGGACAGTGGATGAGTGAGACCAAGGAAGATAAGAGGGCAAAATAGGCCAGGGCTTGGAAGAATGTCGGTTTTCCGGGAAGGGGAAGCGGTTTTCCGATGTGGGTTTCCGGTGAGGGGAACTAGACGAGGATGTTTTGTAATGGGCAGTGAAGTAAATGCAGAGAGTTAGGGTGTTGAAGGCGAAGAGAATGAAGAGGATCTTCAGTAACAGAGCTTGGGTTTTGCCGTTCATGGCGGAAATGGCTGAAAAAGATCAAGAGAGAGAGAGAAAGTGAACAAGAGAATCAAATGAAGCAACAATGATTTCTGTATGCTTTCAAAAGCTTCTGAAATCCATTCCCATGGCTTGGGTTTCACTCAATCTCTGCGTGTGAGCTTTTTTCTCCATGGATTCTTAGAGAGAGATAGAATTGTTCATCTCTTTCTGAAAGAGACAAGAGAGAGAAGAAGAAGATTGGTTTTACCTTTCCAAGCTTTTCTCTCTCTAAAATCCTCTCTCTAAAATCCTCTCTCTCTCTCTCTCTCTCTAACAGTGAAGAAGAAGATGATGAAGATGAAGAAGAAGAAAAGATATTTTTTAGTATAATTATTTATTAAATGATAAATATGTTCTTTGAAAAAATGGATTTTTTTTTTTTTTTTTTTTTTTTGGAAAAAACTAAAAACATTACAAGGGTTAGTTTATTTTATGATGATTTTATTTTTGGTATATTTAAAAAAAATGGTTACATTTTCTTGGTATTTTAGACCATTTTTAAAATATAAAAAGTAATTTTTAGATTTTTTTTTTTTTTTAAAATTATTATAGGCTAGAAACATAAATAGCTGACTAGCTGTAATAGCTTGCTTCTCGGTGGTGCAGCTGAGCCAGAGTAGGTTCAGTAGTTGACCTATGTTTCCGTACGCACGCGTAAATGCATGATTAGTTCCACAAATCTTACTGCACTGACCATAGTAAACTCTTTCTCGTTGTACCAAAATACAGATCCGATTTAAACGATTAGGTACAACATCACATTTGACACTTGAGGAAGGTACTGCCCAACTATGAGGTATATCAGTAAGTGTTACAATAATACGTAGATGAGTTTTGGCAGGTAGAACCACTCTATTTTCCACGTCAGCATGAGTTTAATTTTTAAATAAAATAAAGGGTTATATTTTAATAAATTTAAAAAATTAGGGAAAATTGTAATGAAATGAAATAATAAGAACAAAAAATTAAAATTAAAATTAAAATAATATAGACTCCATTAAAGAAAAAGGGATTTATTTATTTATTTATTTATTTTAATTGGCTCCAACTTTGAATGAAATAGTTTTTTTTTTTTTTTTCCTTTTTTGAAAAACATTTATATCAATATGGAATATTAAGGTAGATTGAAAAGAAAATGAGTATTTTCGCTAATAATTTATTATTTGGAAGAAATAAGGTGAAAATGAATATTTTTTAGGAAATAAATACGAGATAAAAACAGTTTAAGCCCACCGCTAATAAATATTGTTCGTTACAGTCCGTTAAGTATTGTCGTTAGCTTCACGATTTTAAAACGTGTTTACTAGGGAGAGATTTTGACACCCTTATAAGAAATGTTTCGTTAATCTCTTCAACCAATGTAGGATCTTACAATCTACCTCATTTGGGAGTTTAGTGTCACAATTGCACTCTTCCGACAGCGACTGTACGATACTTGTTTTAACCCAACAATCAAGTCAGCTGTGAGAAATTCAGACGTCGTGGATAACATCGACGTATGCTCGAGCCTCGAGTCATGTAAGCGAGAAAATACATTTGAAAACGATTTGAAAGAATTGAAGAAAACAGCATCACGACTTAAATAGCATATAAGCTTGGCATCCCCTTATAGTACATTTTGGGGTATTTTAACATTGGTTGGTGTAGACATGATTTTAGTGAATGGTCATACACCTTCGTATTGACACAACATAAAATAGTAAAAGACTATCTAAATCTAAACAGGCATGTGACTATAGATAACACGTCTTGGACAAGTATGATCGAGACATCCAACATGCGGTCATAGACAACACGCCTTGGACAAGCATGACCGTGACACCTAGCGTCCTCACTATAACACACTACTCGGTGACTAACTCTAATACCATTTGTAACAGCTCAAACTCACTACTTGTCGCCATTTGATTTATTAAAATAATTAAATAATAGTCTTATTACTAAAAAAAAATAATGAAAAATATAAACGGTTCAAATTATATTTTAGGTCATGGTAGGAACCATAACAAAACTATATTAAATGACGTATTTATTGCTCGGAGTAAAAGTCTAGATTTGACAATTTGACAATCGGATAAAGTTTAACATCGAGAGGAGGATAGATAAGAGGTTACTTAATTACGGTCTCCTGTCGTGTATTAATTTTTTCATTAAAATTATATTTATTTTATTTACTATCTATAAATATCTGTGTTCGAAACCATACCTTTGTTCATATAATCTGATAATCCAATCAATCCAGATTACTCAACTCAAACCGTTGAATTATTATTATTATTATTATTTTCAGCTTGGACTACATTGAATATTTAGAAGATCGAAAAGTCAATTCATTTGGGGTTGACTTTTTTTTTTTGTCAAGTCAACTCAATAAACTCGAAAATAGCGCTACAACCCGACCCAACCCAACCCCTTACCCTAATTTAAAAAAAATTAAGAACATTTAACATTTGTAACTCAGGTTAGTGATATATTATAACCCGTAAATATTTGATATTTAAATTTTATGAGATTTTACGGTACATCAGTAACATTTTTATTTTAAATAAAACAATATTACAGCTCAACTCAATAACAGAGGGTTGAGGTATTGAGTTACTCGGATCACCGATCCAACTAATTCGAAATTTTGAATTGGTCTAAAAGAATTTCAACTTGAGTCAACTCAGCTCGTATACACCCGTACTTTATGTAAATCGATATAACATATGCTCGTATTTTAATATTTAAACATTATATATATAGGAATTTAAAATAAAAAGGAAAATAAATGGAGTAAAATAGAATTAAAGAGAAGGAAAAGAAATAAAAATTAATAATAACCATTTTTTTTTTTTTCCACTTTGAATTTATACCCATTGGCCACTTTTTCCAAGGAAAGTTGGGGAACATCAATTATTGGTTTGGTCCACAAACATAAAATGGGAGGACCAAAATTAAAGGGAAATTAATAAAAATAAAAATTCAAATGTTAATATATATATATATATTAGACGAACACGACTCTCCACAATGGTATGATATTGTCCACTGACAAATCATTCCCTAAATTAGCCGGATGGGACTTTCATCATCCAACACCTCCCCACGAACAAAGCACGTCTCCCCTTAATCGAGGCTCGACTCCCTTTGGAGTCTTAGCTATTGGCACGACTAAGTTTAGAGCATGACTCTGATACCATGTTAAACGAACACGACTCTCCACAATGGTATGATATTGTCCACTTTGAGCATAAGCTCTCATGGCTTTGCTTTGGGCTTCCCCAAAAGGCCTCATACGAATGGATTCCTCACTTATAAACTCATGATCATTCCCTAAATTACCCGATGTGAGACTTTTATCATCCAACAATATATATATTTTCGATTCGGCTATTCGATCTATGATTAATCATTTATGGACATTGATAAGATCATTCCGTTTAGCAATACCTTAGGATAACATAGCCTTAAAGTTAAGGATGTAATGGCTCAAATACACCGCTAATAGATAGTCTTTTTTGAGTTTTCTCTACTAAAGAGAGGATCTAGCCTTATTTCGACCAGTGTCTCGCATCGCCCGGTGATTGGCTTTGATACCATTTGTAACAACTCAAGCCCACCGCTAGCAGATATTGTATGATTTGGTTCGTTATGTATCGTTGTCAGCCTCAGAGTTTTAAAACATGTCTACTAGAGAGAGATTTCTACACTCTTATAAGAAATGTTTCGTTCCACTCTCCAATCGATGTGGGATATCATAAAGGATGAGGTTCAAACGAAGATTATAACTATTGATTAAGGGGAAACGGATTGAAGCAATGATTTGTTATGAAAAAAAAAAAAAAAAAAAGGGTTAGAACCCAAGAGAAATTGCAGCTTCTGATCTCCAATGCCTTGCTTTCTCAAACCCATTGGTATAATTATCAAAATCATCAATTGTTTGGTCAATTTCCTCTTGAGTGTTCATCACAAATGGACCAAATTGCACAACAGCCTCACTCAATGGTTCACCTCCTACCAAAATGAACCTGAGAGCCTTAGCTGACTTATTCCACACCTCTAAACCGTCCCCGAACCCGAGCAGAAGAAGGTTATGTGCTGTCGTCAATGTCGCCTTCGAACTGCCGAATATGCCTTCGCCCTCAAGAACGTAAACGAACGCGTTCCAGGACGATGGGATCGGCTGCTGGAGATGAGCTTTTGGCTTGAGAGTGATGTCTAAGTACATGGTTGGTGTTCTTGTGTAGATTGGTGACTTTGCTCCCAATGCCTCACCGGCTATTACTTTCACTATCACTCCATCTTTGGTAGCTTCAGGGATTTCCTTGCTTGAAACTTCTTGGTAGTTTGGTTCAATCCTGAGATTCATAATAGGAACTGTTAAAGAAGCTGGTGGGAATTATGTCTAGCTTTCTTATAAGATACGTATGAAACGAAATGAAAATTTCAACTAGACGATGAGATTTACGTCATTTTCTATCGTAACTATTGTGAGATCCTATATTGGTTGGAGGGGGTGAAACATTCTTTTTAAGGGTGTGGAAACCTTTCCCTAATAAACGTGTTTTAAAACCTTGAGGGGACGTCCGGAAGGGAAAGCCTAGAGAGGACAATATCTACTAGCGGTGGGCTTGGGCCTTACAAATGGTAACAGTACCAGTGCCAGACATCGGGTGATGTGCCAGGAGAGAATTGGGGGTCCCATATTGATTGGAGAGGGACATGTGTCAACGAGGACGTTGGTCCCTGAAGGGCGGTGGATTTGTGAGATCCCACATCGGTTGGAAAGAGGAACAAAGCATTTTTTGTAAGGGTGTGGAAACCTCTACCTAATAGTAGCGTTTAAAAACTTTGAAGGGAAAGCCCAAAGAAGACAATATCTACTAGCGGTGGGCTAAGACTGTTACAAATGGTATTAGAGTTAGACCCCGAGCGATGTGCCAGCGAGGAGGCTAAAACCTGAAGGGGGGTTGGACACCATGTAGTGTGTCATGGAGGACACTGAGCCCCGAAGGGGGTGGATTAGGGTTCCCCATCGATTGGAGAGGGGAACGAGTGCCAACAAGGCCACTGGGCCACGAAGGGCGGTGGATTGTGAGATCCCACATCGGTTGGAGAGGGGAGGATTGGGGGTCCTACACGAGTACCAACGAGGTCGTTGGGCCACGAAGGACGGTGAATTGTGAGATCCCACATCAGTTGGAGAGGGGAATAAAACATTCTTTATAAGAGTGTGAAAACCTCTACGAGTGCCAACGAGGTCGTTGGACCACGAAGAGCGGTGAATTGTGAGATCCCACATCAGTTGGAGAGGGGAATAAAACATTCTTTATAAGAGTGTGAAAACCTCTCCCCATTTTAAAACCTTGAGGGAAAGCCCGGAAGGGAAAACCCAAAAAGAACAATATCTGCTAGCAATGGGCTTAAGCCGTTACAACTACTCTTTCTGAAATTTACACGATCTATACTCGATAGCATCCATCGAATGAAGATAAGTATATCTTTCGAAGTTAAGAGCATCTCGAGTCCTAATTATATCAACGAGCTAGCCACTACACTATTTTATCTATCCACAAAGCATTGGAGGGAGTCGACAATTCGTATAGGCAAAGTCCGTTCCATCGACGTCTACCCTCCGACGTATCGATCCGACAAGTGAACTAATTTATCAGTCCACAAAGCTCTAACTCTTTGGGATTACAAGTAGTTTTAAAGATTTAATGAAGGGAAAATCAAGCTGAGAGGAAGAAACAAAAAGGTGATAACAGATAAGACAGCACAACACAACAAATACTTGACAAGATTCATTCAGAAGCAAAAGAAAGGTCGTTGAAGTTGATCTTCCACATACAAAGTGTGCTTCACTCAAAAGCACCTTTGTCATGAAAAATCATAATGGTTGTTTGTGGACAAAGCATTAGTTAATCATTTGGCTGTAAGGACTTGGAATGTTTGGAAATCCAAACCCTTCAGATCTCCAAATTAAGTGTTCATCCTAGTGCTCGTGGAGCCAGTTTAGCGTGAATGAGGTATTACGATAAAAAAAAAAAAAGTGAGTATGGGCCATGAGTACAGAAGAAGAAGTGGGTGTGAGATCCCACATTGGTTGGAGAGGGGAATAAAGCATTCTTTATAATGGTGTTGAAACTTCTTCCTAGCTGACGCGTTTTAAAAGCGTTGAGGAGAAGCCTGAAAGGAAAAGCCCAAAAAGGACAATATCTGCTATCAGTGAGTTTGGACTATTACAAATGGTATTAGTGTCAGACACTGAGTATGTGCTAGTGAGGAAGCTAAACCTCGAAGGGGGATGGATTGTGAGATCCCACGTCGGTTTCTTTATAAAGGTGTGAAATCTTCTTCCTAGTAAACGTTTTTTAAAAACCTTCAAGGGAAGCTTGAAAAAGAACGCCTGAAGAGAACAATATTTGCTAGCAGTGGGTTTGAGCTGTTACAAATGGTATTAGTGTCAGACATTGGGCAATGTGTCAGCGAGGAGGCTGAACACCGAAGGGGGGTGGATACCAATCAGTGTGCGAGCAAGGATGTTAGGTCTCGAAAGGGTGTGGATTGTGAGATCCTACATCGGTTGGAGAGAGGTACGAAGCATTCTTTATAAGGGTGTGGAAACCTCTCCCTAGCAGACGCGTTTTAAAAACCTTGAGGGAAAGTTAGGAAAAGAAAGCCCAAAGAGGACAATATCTGTTAGCTAGCGGTGGGTTTGGGCGGTTACAAATAGTATCAGTGCTAGAGACCGAGCAATGTGCCAACGAGGAGGCTGAACCCTGACGGGGGCTGGATACAAGGCGGTGTGCCAATGAGAACACTAGGCCTCGAAGAGAAGTGGATTGTGAGGTCCCACATTGGTTCGAGAGGAGAACAAAACATTTTTTATAAGGGTGTGGAAACCTCATCTTAGCAGACGCGTTTAAAAACCTTAAGGGAAAGCTCGGAAGGGAAAGCCCAAAGAGAAAGACAATATCTGCTAGCGGTGGGCTTGGACCGTTATAGTGAGACCCATGATACCCATTTATAAAAGTTAATAGCAAAAAAAGTGCATAAAAAAGGTGGTTCTTACATTTTGTTCTTGGAAGAGAGGTTGATCCATAGCTGGAGGCCCTTTTGGGTACCTTGAGCTGCAGGCATTTCTGAATGTACAATACCTCTACCTGCAGTCATCCACTGCAAGTCACCTGCTCCTATTGTTCCCTTGTGGCCTTCAAAATCTTCATGTGTCACACTTCCCTGTGAACCCAAACGGGTAACAATCAATGGGTTGTGTCTACTTTCAAGGCCCCACAACTAAAATAATTTAGAACGACCCAATTTGTGTCTTTTCTTTTTAACGTATTAGTGAATAAATGAATTGTATAGCGTCAAATCAAACGTGTTCTTCACGACCTTAACATTAGTATTACTGTTTTCTAATCAGAAGTTGTGAGGTCCCACGTTGGTTGGAGAGGAGAACGAAGCATTTCTTATAAGGGTGTAGAAACCTCTCCCTAGCATACTCATTTTAAAAACTTTGAGAGGAAGCCCGAAAGAAAAAACCCAAAGAGTACAATATCTGCTAGCGGTGGGCTTGGGTTGTTACAAATGGTATCAAGACACTTGGGCAGTATTGGAGAACGAAACATTCCTTATAAGGGTGTGGAAACCTCTCCCTAGCATACATGTTTTAAAAACCACGTTGGTTGGAGACTCGAGAAGCTCTTAATTTCGAAATGTATACTTATCTTGATTCGATGGATGCTAATTTCAAAAAGAGTAGTTGTAACGGCCCAAGCCCACCGCTAGTAGATATTGTCTTTTTTGGGTCTTCCCTTCCGAGCTTCCCCTTAAGGTTTTAAAACGAGAAGAGGTTTCCACACTCTTATAAAGAATGCTTTGTTCCCCTCTCCAACCGATGTGGGATCTCAAAATCCACCGCCCTTCAGGACCCAGTGGCCTCGTTGGCACTCGTTCCCCTCTCCAATCGGTGTGGGACCCACAATCCACTCCCTTCGAGGCTCAGCATCCTCCTTGGCACACCACATGGTGTCCACCCCCCTTCGGGTTTCAGTCTCCTCGCTAGCACATTGCCCAGTGTCTGGCTCTAATACCGCTTGTAATGACCCAAGCCCACCGCTAGCAGATATCGTCCTCTTTGGGCTTTCCCTATCAGGCCTTCCCTTAAGGTTTTTAAAATGCGTCTACTAGGGAGTGGTTTCCACACTCTTATAAAGAATGTCGGAGCTAGCGTCCTCACTGACACTCGTTCCCCTCTCCAATCAACGTGAGATCTCACACATAAAATCATCAAAACCTACCCAAGAAACTGAGTTTTGTGGTGAGGTCATGAATTGGTCATACCTGTAACATGTAGGTCACTGTCTCAAATCCTGTTCCAACTCAAAGAATGATGACAAAGTTAATAAAATGTATTAATCTTAATCATAATCAAGTTCAATAAGAACACCAGCAATCAAATATCCAAATTCCAAACCTCTATGTGGATGATCTGGGAACCCAGCTGGGGCAGTAACTGCAAAGTTCAAGAAGCAAATATCATAAGCATATGTCGTGACAACTTAAGTTCACCGCGAGTAGATATTGTCTGCTTTGGCCCATTACGTATCGTCGTCAGCCTCACTGTTTTAAATTACGTCTACTAGGGAGAGATTTCCACACCCTTATAAGGAATGTTCGATTACATCTCTAACCAATGTGGGATCTCACAATCCACCCCCTTGGGAGCCCAGCGATCTTGTTGGCACACCGCCAAGTATCTGGCTTTGATACCATTTGTAACCGCCCAAACCCACAACTAGCAAATACTGTCCGTTTTGACCCGTTATGTATCGCCATCAGCCCCACGATTTTAAAACACGTCTACTAAGGAGAGGTTTCCACACCCTTATAAGAAATGTTTCGTTCCCCTCTCCAACCAATGTGAGATCTCACAATCCACCCCCTTGGGGTCCTAGCGTCCTCACTAGCACACCACTCGATGTCTGGTTCTGATACCATTTGTAACAGCCCAAACCCACCGCTAGCAGATATTGTCCACTTTGGCCTATTACGTATCGCAATCAGCCTGACGATTTTAAAACGCATCTACTAGGAAGAGTTCTCCACACCCTTACAAGGAATGTTTCGTTCCCCTCTCCAACCAATGTGAGATCTTACAATCCACCCCTCTTGGAACCCAACATCCTCGCTAGCACACTGCCCAATGTCTGGCTTTGATACCATTTGTAACAGCCCAAGCCCACCGCTAGCAAATACTATCCGCTTTGACCCGTTACGTATCACCGACAGCCTCACGATTTTAAAACGCGTCTACTAAGAAGAGATTTCCAGACCCTTATAAGCAATGTTTCATTCGCTCTTCAATCAAGATGGGATCTCACAATCCACCCTTATTGAGGCCCACATCCTCACTAGCACACCACCCACATAGTGTCTAGCTCTAATACCATTTGTAACAGCCCAAGCCCACCGCGAGCAAATATTGTTCGCTTTAGCCCATTACATATCGTCAACTGATTCTAAAACGCATCTACTAGGGAGAAATTTCCACACTCCCATAAAAAATGTTTCGTTCCCCTCTCCGATCAACATGGGATCTACCCATTCAATTTCAACACACAAAAACTAAGAACAAAAAACATAGAGAAACCCACCTGAAAACTCATCCAAAACCAGAAAAGGGTCAAAGTATTTCAGCTCAAACCTGTCAAAAACACCATTGAAACATAAGACCAAACAATAACCCAAGAACATCCTCTCAATTCACTAACTCAAATGCTACATTCAAGCCATTAAAAAGAACTAAAAACAGAGAGATACCCATCAAAATTCCCTCTCCAAACACCACCAACTCATTCAAAATGGTACATTCATAAGATCAAACAAGAAACAGAGAGAAACCCATGATTCAAACTACAAAAATCTCAAACCCCATAAAAAAAAATTCAACATTTCATTACCTTCCAATGCTCCTTCGAACAATGGCACCCATCCCTTCATGCTGAGGCCTAGCCAGGAACTTCCTAGCCACCAAACGAGGCTCTAAAACAACATTATGGCTCGATTTCTCCGGCATTGTGGCTCAAATTAGAAACTTGGCATACAAGATTAGAGGAAGAAGAAGTGAATTTATAAGGAACGAGGAAAAATGGTATGAAATGGAAAGAGAAGAAGTGGGTTGCCAAAGGAGACTGAGTTGGGTTAAAATATGGTCTGAAAGGGCTGAATTTGACATTTTTGGGGTTTTCTTTCGCTTATGGGACTCTCTTTCCCCTTTGCTCACTGTTTGTAAGAACGTCATCTTGGCGTTGTGATGAGGTGTAGCGTTGTTTTGGTTAAAATATTGTCTTTTGGTGCTTTAAAGTTTCAATTGGATTTAACCTTGTTTAGGACGGGTAGATAACCCTTCTACGTTCTCGTCCCCAATTTTGATGTAAGAGTTCAAGCCCACCGCTAACATATATTGTCTGTTTTGATCTATTATGTATCATCATCAACCTCACAATTTTAAAACGTGTCTACTAATGAAAGGTTTTCACTCTCTTATAAGTAGATATTGTTTGCTTTGTCCCGTTATGTATCATCTTTAGCCTCACAATTTTAAAACGTTTCTACTACAGAGAGGTTTTCAGCTCTTATAAGGAATGTTTCGTTCTTCTTTCTAACTAAAATGGGATTTCACATTCTATTTCAATTTTTATTGTCCCAAAAATTTTCATTTATTTATATTAAGAATCCGAGCTAAAAATTTATACTAATCAAGTTTCTTGTGAAGATTTTTTTTCATTTTTTATATATATATTTTTTTTAAAAAAATGAACTATTTCCATTTTTCAATATTTTTTCTATTTAAAAATATATATATATATCTTAATAAATTCAATAATATTTCATAACTATAAATATAATATAATATTTAACCTAATTTTTAGAAATTTTAATATTATAACGTTGTATTCCACCATTTATATATAAAAAATGTAAATATAAAATAAGTTACGTTTGTACCTCTATCTATATCTATATCTATATCTATATATCTATATATATCTATATATATATATATATATATATATATATATATATATATATATATATATATATTTTCTTTTCTTTTTTGACAAGGGAGGAAGAGGTAGAAATTTGAACAGTGACATAATCCTCATATCCGTTCCCATTTAGCTAATGTGGAGAGATCTCTCTCAACTCTCTCTCGTTCCTGACCGAGCTCAAAATGTCAAGGTTGATGAAAATCTTGGAGAAATATTGACTAAAGCTACAAGGTTCGAAATATCCATATAAATTCATCGATCTCAAAAACCCATGAAACATGTTTGAATTAGTAAACAAGACTTTTCACGATGAAAAAGAAATCATGAAAAACAACTATCGATATCTCTCGCATTTTGGAAAAACGTTCACTAGACGTCGAACTCGAAGAAATGTTATGACATTTTAAATCCTTAATTTTTTTAACAATCAAAAATAAAAATGACTTAATTTAAAAAAAAAAATTAGAAAAAATGAGATTTGTTAAGCTACGCTCAAATTGGCTAAATTTTAAAAACGTTCAAATCTTTTTTTAAAAAAGAGTTAAAAATAAAATTATAGATTGATAAACTTGAAGAACAGCTCTATTCCTTGACGGAAATTTCTTCACGAGGTAAAGCTAAATTCATTCAATCCTTCACCTATTGATTTTTTCTCCTTTTCTTTAACTGATTGAACTCGATCTCGCTTGTGGCTTTGCCTCTTCATCTTTGTTTGACTCTATCCCCTGCCCTTGAGATAGGATTGGAATGCTAAATGAATGAAATCCTGAACCTGAACCTGACGAGAATGAAAGAAAAAGAATCAGAGAATAGGACGGATTGAACTCTCTTGTTCTTGTGTCGAAATAATCAAATAATTCTGGGCAGGGGAGACACTATACTTTGCTGATCTTTCTTTCCTTTCTCCTGTTCAATCTCTTTTCTGAGATGTCAATTTCCAGAACGAGAAGAAATTGAATCCGTTTTGAAGAACTGAAAGATTAACTGATTGAGCTACAATCTCAAATCATTTCTTCAGTGAACCTCCGGACGCACTTCCATAATATGGGGCCAAGAATAAAGGGAGAATCTAATGAACAAGAATGATCTTGAACTATGCTATTAGCTATTCGGTTGATTCTTCTCCAAACAGGACTCATGAATGCTGCCGAGTTGGACGAAAGGCGGAAATCTTTCTTTCTGCTTAGCCATCATCCCTGGCTACGATCATAGCTTGATTCGATTGAATTCAGTAAAGCAACTAATTCATTCATTTACTCATTCAAATTAATTAAAAGTATGCATTAAAGTTTAGAATCATAAGTCATAACTATATTTTGACCACAAAATTAATTTATGATGAATTTCATTTTCACACCTTTATGCCCTACTTGTTGGGTCCCATCTTTCCACTTTTTTTCTCCTTGGCAATTCATAGGAAAGTTCCCTTTAATCAAATTTAAAATGGAATGATAATTTTCATCTTCGAAAGACGGGAATTTTCGGGACAGTACTTTTCAATACTAAAAGGTCTCGTATCAGTGAAGATATTCATTCTTACTTATATCCCATGAATCTCTCGTTTTCTTAATCAATGTAAGACTTTGTTTGCACCGACCAATGATATTAGTTTCTCTGAACATATGATATCGATTCGATTTAGATTTATTTGATGACTATTTATTTTTAGTTTTCTGTTATATAGAACTAAAAAGAAAAAATAGATCTTTTGAAAGTTAAAAATTTGTTTTTGATTTCAAATTTGGTATGAAAATTCTATAGATAATGTGAAAATCTCACATTGGTTGGGAAGGAGAATGAAACACCCTTTCTAAGGGTGTGAAAACCTTTACCTAGAAAAGGCGTTTTAAAAACGTTGAAGGAAAGTCTGAAAGGGAAAGCCCAAAGAGAACAATATCTACTAGCGGTGGACTTAGGGCGTTACAAATGGTATCAGAGCCAGACACTGGACAATGTGTCAGCGAGGAGGTTGTTCCCCGAAAGGGGATAGACACGAGGCGACATGCCAGTAAGGATGGGACCCAAAGGGGAGTGAATTTGGTGAGGTCCCCACATCGATTGGAGAAAAAAACGAGTGTCGGTGAGGACACTGGACCCCAAATAGGGTGGATTGTGAGAATCCCACATTTGTTGGAAGGAGAACGAAACAACTTTTATAAGGGTGTGGAAACCTTTCTGTAGCATGCGTTTTAAAAACGTTGAAGGAAAGTATGGAAGGGAAAATCAAGAAGATAATATCTGTTAGTGGTAGATTTGACCGTTACAAATACCGAAGAAAGATACTTTGAACTTGCAAGGAAACGAGCATTTCTTTTTCTGAAAAAATAGAATTATTACCGAGTGAAGCTAAATTTTACGTGGCGGGTCGTGTTACTTTTACCAAAATTGATTAAAATTAGTCTTAGAATTCAAATTAAGTTTCTATTTGGGTTTTGAAATTCTAAATATTAATAATTTGATCTAGAGAGCTGAAGTGGAGAGGTTAAAGCAATTTGGATGAACACAACAAAGAAAATAATCATAAACATAACTTACAAGTGACAACACAGTCAAGAAGAGCAAAATAGTGGAAGATTTGGTTACAAAGATAGATAGATAGATACTCTATCCATCATCATGAATGTACCCTCCTCTCAAGAATGGATGTTTTTAACGTGGGAAACAAGAAATAAAGATACCTACAGACAGCAAAGTTCAAAGAATTAAATACCAAATCATGAAAAGAATTTGGACTACCAAAGTTCGATTCTAGAACGGCAACAACGGTACGAAATTTACAGTCGAAACGAACCCGAGCATGCGCTGCTGTCTTTCTCAGAATGGAAGAAGAGAAAGGCAGAGTATGGCAAGGTTCAAGAGCAAGAAGCCTGTTCCAGCTCCAAGCTTGGGTTGTCCATTGGGTTTGGACGTTGGAGGTTTTGCTGTAGAGCCATCATCCACAGCAGGTCCTGGGGCTTTCTTCGAAACCGGAGGCAATGGTGGCTCGGCTACGTCATTGTCATCTAAAATCGGGCTTGGACGTTCCTTTGGAGGCTGGTAGTCTGCAGTAATAAGCTGCATCAAGCTACCAGGCTGGACAGGGCTCATGTAACTTGGTGCTACTTTCATTGTTAAACACCGGTTCTCTGCATTTAGTTTGAGAGAACTAAATCAATGACCTGGCTCGGAAAAAGGAATCAAAATGACGGTACTAAAAAAATACTCTTTTATATGCCAAAATGATCACCTGAGAACTAAAGGAACATATATATGAACGTATGTCTCGTTAGAAATTACAACTCTCCACAATGGTATAATATTGTTCACTTTGAGCCTAAACTTTCATGACTTTGTATTTGGTTTCCCCAAAATGTTTCGTACCAATAGAGATTTATTCCTTACTTATAAATCCATAATCATCTCCTTAATTAGGCAATGTGGACTCCCTCCCAACAATCCTCAACAATTCTCCCCTCGAAGAAAGTACACCATAAAGCTTCCCCTCAAGCCTATGGAGCCCTCAAATAGCCTCCACTTAATTCAGGCTCGACTCCTGCTCTGGAGCCCTTGAACAAGTACACTCTTTATTCGACACTTGAGTCACTTTTAACTACACATTCAAGACTCACAACTTCTTTGTTCGACATGGCTAAGTTAAGAGCATGGCTCTGATACAATGTTAGAAACCATGGACCTCTATAATGGTATGATATTATCCACTTTGAGCATAAGCTCTCATGACTTTACTTTTGGTTTCCCCAAAATGGCCTCATATCAATGGAGACATATTCCTTACTAATAAACTCATGATCATCTCCTTAATTAGCCAGTTAATATAGACTCCCTCCCAACAATCCTCAACCGAAACACTTTTGGTTGTAAAACAGTCAATCCATGAGTGTTAGAAGAGAAATCCTACTAACTTTAGACGTGATTAAAATTATTTCAGCTAGGCAACAAGTACAATTTTTCAGAGAGCAGCAATAGGATTATCATTACCACCATTGATGAAAACATATTAATCTAGACTACTGGAAGGAAGATTCTTACTTTTATATCTAGCAGATGTCTTTGGAAAGTCAGTGATGACTCCATCAATGCCGGATCCCATAACAAATGAGTTGATCTCTACTGTTGCATCTGAGAAGAAATCCCATGCTTGAGAGACAAATTCATTGCTGAAGGTTTCCACATATACAGAGAGATTAAGTGATTGCAGCTTCGTCACAACATCTGTAGGTCCAATGAGAAATTGCTCATTTACAGGTAAGACAGAGGTTTTGCTGACAGTCACAGAGTTGGCAAAACTCTTAATGTCCACAACAGTAGAATTGAGCACATCACTAATTGACTCGTCGACTTTGTAAACAAGCTCGTATTTTTTCTTTTCCTGTTTAAATTTGATTAGAACAGAGCTACTTGGAGATTGAATCAATACTTTCTGTGCTGTCTGATTATCATAACCAGTTTTGCTCAAGGAATCAATGACCGCATCAATTACACTTAAACCCTGCGCCTTAGCAAGGTAAGCTGCATTCTGAGAACAAATCACAAGATATCATCAATTGAAATAAATAGCACAAGAACTTCCATGTTTTGATAGCATGATCGTTATAGAAGCTTCTAAAGCCCATATCGTAGTCAAAGAAATGCTGTCTATAAACACTATATCTGAGTGCTAACAAGAAGACATGAAGCAGGATTATCACCCCAAGTATCAAATATCAAAGGCGTCTTCTTCTAAAGACAGTAAATGACGATTGGTAAAGCAGAGATCTGAGAATGTTTCTCCACAGCTATTAAAAGCAATGATAATATGGTAGTAAGGCATGTTCGGAAGTAATTTTGTACACCAAACATGTCTTTAATCATTCAAAATCAATTTAATATTTGATTTTACAATTAAAATGGATTTTGAATATTAAAGTTTGTTTTAGAGTGATTTTAAACATGACAAAAGTTAGAGCACATATTGGACTTGTAGTTAATATCGAACTTGTAGACAACAAATAGCAGATCACATATTTCTTAGGCTAGGAAGTTATCCAAAAGGTTAGTTCCCCACATTGCACCTCACAGGATAGTGTTCATTCCTTGGCACAACCTAGTCATCCACCAGCACAATCTATTTTATGTTCCCCAGAACTTAGCGTGCAGAGCAGGTTATTATTAATATCAAATGATTTCACATTCATATATCAAGGATCTTAAACATGTTGTATTTAATTATGACAAAAATAACTCTAACCTCAATGTGGATCAAGACACCAGAAAGAGTGCTGGAATTCTTTGCCAAGTCCAAGAAATCAGGTAGCGTTAAGAATTCCCCACTGTTTCGGGACTTCGGGTTTCGGAACAACGTGAACTTCGACGAAGGGCTCAATATTGACGCTGCAGTTGAGAATAAATGGTAAGAATATTGGCATTTCATCTTAGTTCTTGCAAAACAAAAGCATTTCAAGCTAACACTTGTACCATTGTTTCTACAAAAGCTATCAGATGATCCATACTCAATGCAGATGAGATGATATCGTAGAGACTACTAATGGAATCGTAGAGACTGGATATGTTCTACTGCAGAGAAAGGATAGCCTACTCTCTCTGATACCCAAGTTATCAATCTATAAATCATAATTGCACTCAACAGTTTGTTTGTTTATTTTTTTTTTTTGATGAATAACCAAACTTTTATCGAGAAGAAATGAAGAATACAACGGCATATAAAACGAGAGCCTATAAACGGAGGGAGGCAAACTACAAAGAACACATAGAATTTGACAAAGAACCAAACCCCACTCAAAGATATCTCGAGCCCTCGAAAAACTCTATTCTTCCTGTATTTGCTCAATTGCACTCAACAATCATATACTGAGAAATTCCATGCCAGATTATACTATCACAAGAGCTGTGACTACAATTTCTGCTATCTCTTCTTAAAGAATTGTGAACTTTTTCTACACATTTTACCCAACATCTTAAATTCAATTCCTCGAAATGTTCAAAACTTAGCTAAAAGAAAGCTTCTGGCAATCCAGTATTCACGAACATATCACTCAAAACATGTTATTCTATTTCATTTCAAATGTAAGGTAAAAAGCAACTCATTAAGACCATGACCATATTAGTCTGTCTAGACAAAATTATTCCAGTTGTAGTATCTAAGCCGAGAAATGAAAATGTAGACATGCTGCAAGGGATATGCTTAGTTATGAACAAGTATCTAAAATTGAAAACCAACTCCACTTACGGGTCAGGCCATGAATCTCTTCCCATGTTAAGTCAAAAGCAAAGATTCCGTCGTTAGGACTAATTTCAGGAATTTTTTTAGAAAGAGTAGTGAATGATGTTTGAGATATTGTTGTGCTCTCGATGAGATTAATTGAGCTCATGCAAAATGGTATTCCGTCTTTTGACATTTGAACTGGACAGTCAAGCACATCAACGCCATCAGAAATAGCCTTGGAATACGCCAAATCTGTGCAACCAGGAAAGTCTCCACTAGCTCCAAATTTTGAAATAACCAAAGGTTTAGCTGGAAAAGGAGAAAAAATATATATCAAAATTAATGTTAGAAGATCTTTAGTTAAACCATCATTCAATCCCGTCTAGCATGAAATTAATTCCGAGATTGTCAGGGAAAACTACTATTATAACTCTGGCTTACCTTGACTTTTGGCATTCTTATCCAAATGAGCAAAACAGTCTGGAACATCAGAGAAAAGATCGTCATTTCGATGAAATTTCAATGTTAATCAAATGAAGCAGAAAAACACCGAGTTAAAATTCTGAAGTACTTATATTGTTTAGGTTGTCGAGTGTGATTAAACGGTTATATATACATTCATATAAAGTGAAGAATGGAAGAACAAATCTTCTATGGAATTCAATTGATTAGCTGATGGTTAAAAATCAAAAGTTGGCTAACTAGAACTAATATAAACCATTACCAAGAACTCCCATTGATAACAAAGGACACTCCAACGTACAAAATGAACTTTCTAGCTAATTTCAACCATTTATTTCCTCCCAAAACGATATGATAGAAGAAGATAAATGGGAAATAATTCTACCCTCATGGTTAAAATATAAAAATAAAATAGCAAGAGATCTATAAGATTTGACCATTTTCCAATCGACTCTCGGAGTATACATTCAAACCAAAGTTCTTTACTTCAATTGGAAAACCAAAATTTTTAGTAGTTTATAGTATAGTTTTCAATTTTATACAGTCAAAATAAGATTGGGTTAAATTGTAACAATCCTACAATTTCAGCGTTAGATTGAAATAATCATTATAGTGAAATCTATGCATTTTGAAATATTAAAGGGCTTAACAGTAAGAATTCACAAGTTCGTGATGATTGATCAGATTGAATGATCACCAATTCCTGTAATTCAGGGGTGGTTTTTTCAATTTTCTCAAAATTTTATATGTGATTATAAATTATCCCTCATGTACATAATATATATGAGCTGGAATATGATGACTTACCAATAGCTGACGATGGACTGATAGGGAAATCAGTGAGCACACCATCAACTGAAAATTTACCATTGTCGATGTAAGACAGGTATTCAGTAACAGGATCATAACTGTAGTTGTAGCTTAGTGGAAGGTCACTATAGAACTCTGATGCAAAAATTTCCAGATTTGCTTTATGAGCGTCAGAAACAAGAGAGGTTTCAGATTGTATATAGCCATCCTTAATGGGCAATATATAAGTCTTAGGAACAAGAATTCCAGAAGCAAATGTCTTGATAAAGGTGAGATTGCGTAAGAGAGATTGATATGTCTGATTGGTGGTAATCTCAATATCAGTTGGTTGTAAAACCCGAAGGATCAACTTCGTTGTGCGGGGATTAAATCTCGATGCTATGCTTCTAAGAAATCCCACCTCTGGTGATGATATGTAGTTAACACTGATGCGTCTGGATACAGAAAGGACAAAGTTCCTCATGCTCAAGTTTCGTTGTGTGAAGAATGCATCATGCTGCAAAAAGAATAAAGGGGATGAGTTAGACTATAGAAAGTAAAGCCTCACAATTTCTGCAAAAATGAAGGGGTTAGGAACCACGACTCTCCACAATGGTATGATATTGTCTACTTTGAGCTTAAGCTCTCATGGCTTTGCTTTGGGCTTCCCCAAAAGGCCTTATTCCAATGGAGATGTATTCCTTACTTATAAACTCATGATCAACCCCTTAATTAGCTGATGTGGGACTCCCTACCAACAATCCTCCCCTCGAACAAAGTACACCATAGAGCCTCCCCTGAGGCCTATGGAGCCCTCAAACAGCCTCCCCTTAAGGCTCAACTCTTTTCTCTGGAGCCCTCGAACAAAGTAGACCCTTTGTTCGACACTAGAGTCACTTTTGGCTACACTTTCAAGGTTCCCAACTTTTTTGTTCAACATTTGAGGATTCTATTGACATGGCTAAGTTTATAAGTATTTCCTTACTTATAAACTCATGATCAACCCCTTGATTAGCCAAAGTGGGACTCCATACCAACAATCCTCAACAGAAGGAACATTAGTGCTTGAGCATGTAAAATTCAATACAATTACCTGAACATTCAGCCAAAAACCTGGTGGCTTGAACTGGTTAACCACATCTTCAGGAGTGAGAATAACAAACCGATTGCCATCAAACCTGTTCGTCCGAGAAAAGATACCTTGAGTAACTGCCCAGTTAAGTCGAAATGTCAGGCAATTTTCCATAACATTCCATTATCGCAGTAAACAATGGGTCGACTTTGATGAAGAATTAAGAGAAAACAAAAATCAATTAACGGGCATGGCTAAGTACAATGTTGAAGTTGTTTTCTACATGCAATCATCATCCGAGAACGATTTTCTTTATAAAGAATCTATGTTCACCCATTGTAATAAATGAAAATAGAAAGTAATTCAGGTTAGAATAAATTTTCAATTGTTGAACTTGAAATAAAAGGGGGAAACCGTTTCAAAGTGCAGTTCCCTCGGTCACCCGAGAGAAATTTGGAAAAACGTTACATGTAGAAATATCAAATATGAACAAAACAGAACCCTCGTTATAAAATTTTAAATGCTGAAATTAAAAGGTAGAAATCCACTAGATTTTGTTAATTATGTCAAACAGCGACATGCAATGCCTAAACGGAGAGCCAAATTTTACAGAAAAGATCGCAACAACAGATGACCATACTTGACACGCACAAATTTTCCTGAGCTTTTCAGCAAACAGCTTGATCACGATAATTGATAGAGATGAATATAAGGAGAGAGAGAAGAAATGAAGCTCAATGAGAAAAGTGGTGTTGATAATATGAACTTACGAGAAACATTTGCCAGTTCTTCCGCATTGAAATCGACCGTAAACAATCCCTTAGTAGGTACTCCATTAACAAGATACACACTGCTGCGGTTTTCCCCCAAAACCCCCTTAGCGTCAGTAGCATTGTTAAAACTCAGATCCGGGAAACAAATTCCAACTCCATCTTTAGTTAATTGCACATCGCACCATAAGATCACATCAGGAACACTAACCATAACTGCAAAACTGTAAGCAAATCCACTCGAATCAGGAAACAGCCCTGAAAACCCACCACGAGCCACAACAAATGGAGGATCTCCTGCAAAAGCAGAACCAAACACAAATTCAAACTCAGATATCAAACAGCAGGCAATAACCTAATGAAATGCACTAGAAAAAAAGAAAAAAAATCTCCAAATCCCCTAGTTCAAATTCGAAGTCATTTACAAAAAGCTAAACAAGCTGAAATCAACTTCACCAAGCCATTTCCGACTTCTGACTACATTCAATTTCCTATATAGAAAAACGAACTCTAAACTCACCACTCAAAGTCTGCCATGGCGAGGTGTTATTAGATCCCTGAGCAAATACCAGCGCGACGAACGAGTGAAGAACCAGAGGAAACAGAAGAAGGAAAGTACGAGAAGAAGAACACATCGCCGGAAATTTATTCCAGCAACTCATCGGAGCTCAGGTGAACTTCAGGACGCCACCGCCACCAAATCTTCAGCTGTTGATCGGAAGAAGAACGCCGGAGATCACTGGATTAGCGAATATGAAACTTAGAGAGAGAGAGAGGTTTCTGCAGAAGAGCTTTGGGAAGATGACATTTTTATATTTTTTGTGGTGATTTAATAATTTTTTTAAAAATATATAATTATAATTATAATTATACAAAATTAATTATAATTAAAACAAGCCGGTGCTTGTTTTTTGATTGCTAGTTCCCACGTCGAAAATGGAAAAAAAAAATAATAATAATTAGTCAAGTCGGCTTGCTTTTAGCCAGCTCGGCTCAATCTGAGCCGTTTGTTAGATTTATTGAATCTAATCGACCTGAATTTATTGTTATATTTAAAAAAAAATACATTTTTCCTTAAAATAGTTTTTAGAAGGTAATTTTTTAAAATATAAAATCAAACCATAAAAAATTCACTAAACAATTTGAACAGACCATAAGAATAATTAAAAGATAAATAAAAATAATTAAAAAAATAACAATAAATAAATAAATAGATATATATATATATATATATATATATATATATATGTATATATATATATATATGTATATATATATATATATGGTTATATTTTATAATTTTGTAGATCATAATTAAAGTTACAAATATTTTAATTTTAACGATGACTGTAAAGGAGGCTCGGATGAGGTAGGGGAGAAAAGCCGAAAGCCGGACCTGAGCTGGGAAATTTGTGGTGGGCTCTTGTACATCGATTCTACGTGGGAGACAGCTAGGGAGTGGGGACCACAAGCTGAGCACAACCAAACTGGCAAATGATTACGTGGCGATCCATGATTGGTTTTCGAGTCAGCTGAAAAAACGCGCATTTCGATAGGACCACATGGGTCCCGACAGCTGCCACTTACCCTTCAAAAATCACTTTCTTACTTATTATTATTTTTTTACCAAAAAATAAAATATATAATTCAACATAAATGTGATTTTTTTTTTTCTTTTTTCTCCATTATTAAAATATCATTATATTTCAAAAATATCTTTAAATTTTAAAAAAAATTCATTAATATCTCCAATATTTATAAATATATAAATATTATATATATATATATATATATATATATATATATATATATATATATTTTTTTTTTTTTTTTTTTTTTTTTTTTTTTTTTTTTTTTTTTTTTTTTTTTTTTTTTTTTTTTTTTTTTTTTTTTTTTTTTTTTTTTTTTTTTTTTT
>NW_019272019.1:2160687-2198857 GCF_002738345.1 Cucurbita maxima
TTTTTTTTTTTTTTTTTTTTTTTTTTTTTTTTTTTTTTTTTTTTTTTTTTTTTTTTTTTTTTTTTTTTTTTTTTTTTTTTTTTTTTTTTTTTTTTTTTTTTTTTTTGTAACAATCTAGACTGACTGCAGATATTGTAAGATTTTGATTTCGAGTTTAGAGTTCATGTTCAAGTGCGTTAGAAACATTTTTACTCGAGTAAAATTTTTAATATTTTCCTCGTCGAAATTTAGAAAACTTTTACTTATTTAAAATAAATATTTAAATTATATAAAAAAATAAATAAATAAAACCTTAATTTTTTTATTTTTAAATAGAAAATTTTTTGATTTGTCTCAGTATTTAAAATTACTCTAAATTTTGATTTTTTGCGGAAAATATTAAAAACCTTATTTCAGATAATTATAATAATTTATTTTTTGGAAAATTAAAATATTAAACACTGTAAATTGACATTTTAAATTAAGTTGTCATTGTACAAATTTGAATGGTTCAAATACTTTCCCTTGATTTCATGCAATGTTATTTTTTCCCACAACAAAATAAATAAATAAATAAATATATATATATATATATATATCATTTTTATTTCCATAAATAAAAACTAAAAATATTTTTAAATATTAAAGAGAATAGAAAATAAAATATTACCAGAAAAAACATTTCTATTTTACTTTAAAAATATATAAAATAAAATAAAATAAAAACAGATTAGTCTTACACAGCTTAATTTCATACCATGTCTTGTCGTATACATTAATTTTATAATTATATACTTAGTCTAATATAAATTAAAATAATTATATTAAGACTATTTCAAAATTAATTTAATTAATTTTTTTAAGGGTAGGTGGGGAAAATTAAAAAATATATATATATTAAATTGCATTTACTTTTTTAACCTAATGAAAAGGCAAATAGAAAGAGACTTTTGGACAAAATAGTAAATTTCATCTATTTTTATAAATATATAAAAATTGTCAACTCTTTTAAGCTTTTTCTTTAAATATATTAGGGAATAATTTCTTTTAAAGCTTTTACTTTATGCCTTAAAATATTAAAGGAAAAAAGTTTGGGTATTTTTTTAATTATTTTTTTATGATAAATTATTTAAAAATTCATAAATTGGCAGACTTTTTTTTATTTATTACTATGATTATTTTAATAATGAAAATGTGTATAGTTTGACATGGTAAATTTTAAAAATATTTTTTTATTATTATTAATATATTGAGATAAAATAAATAAGAATATCTTTCAAGTTATTAGTTTTTAATTAAATCTAATAAAATAATAATAATTTTTAAAGGATATGTTCGTAATTTAAATACTTTTGTGGGTTGTCGTATAACTAAACATGTCATATCTACCTTCAAAATTTGTCGAAAATTTTAAAATAATTTTTTAATATTAATAATGGTATATATATATATATATATATATATCTATATATATATATATTTTTAAAGTAAGTTCGAACTAGAAAAAAATCCCATGCATTAAAAACTATATGATCTTGTCACACTCCTTTATTGGATATAATGAAGCCCACGCGGTCCATAATATTGAATGCATATTAACTTTTCAATAAATATATATATATTTAAAATAGGAGCCGTTTTTATATAACAACCTAAGTCCACTGGATATTGTATGTTTTGCTAGTTACATTTCATCGTTGACTTCATGGTTTTAAAACATGTCTACTAAGGAGAGGTTTCCACACCCTTAATAAGGAATGTTTCGTTTACTCTCCAACCAATGTGAGATCTCACAATTCACCTCATTGGAGGGTCTAGCTTCTTCGCTGGCACATCGTTCAGTGTCTGGCACTGATACCATTTGTAACAACCCATGATCACCACAGATATTATTTGCTTTGGCACATTACATATCACGTCAGTCTCATGATTTTAAAACATATGAACTAGAAAGAGGTTTCCACACCCTTATAAAGAATTTTTCGCTATCGTCTCCAACTAGTTTGGAATCTCAATGATAGTGATGATTGGTTAAACGTATAATCGGTTAGTTTCGATCCATCTTTAAAAAAATTATCTAAGTTTTATTTTAATTCTCGTCGTAATTACGACGAACCGATTATTTTTTTTAGTTTAACTTATATGGTCCCATTTAAAACGTTACATAAACGACAATGCAAACATTAAATAAAATAAAATCTAAGTGAAATACCCAAAATGCCCTTTAAATTTATAATAAGCCAACATACAAATCTAGAATCTGCCACGGTCATAAATCATTAATGCTATAAAAAAATATCAATGATTTTTAGAAATATTAAATGAAAAAAATATATTTAAAAAAAAAAAATTGGAAGTGAAAGCAATGGTCAAAGTCAACTTATAATATTCAAGCAAAATTGAATTAAAAATTATCAAATAAATAAATAGATAATATTAATAAATGTAGGGTTTTGGAGGAATAAGGACGTGGCATTATGGAGTTATTAGGCTGGATTTTAGAGTCTGGGTCAGACCCATGTGGCATTTAAAAAAAAATGGAAATTAAACTGTCGATAATTATGATTGGTCCACGTCAGCTTTTTATTTTTATGAGGGTTAATGTATATTGGTCGGGTTCTCGAGTCCTAAGAACATTTCAAGCGTCCACTAGCACACAACCCAACCTTAAGTAATCTAGATTGGTCGGACAACAACAAATAACAAATATTGTCTGTTTTAGCTTGTTAAGTAACGTCTTTTGCTTCACAGTTTTAAAATTCTGTTATGGAGAGGTTAAGTAACGCCTTAGCTTCACGGTTTTAAAATTCTGTTAGGGAGAGGTTAAGTAACGTCTTAACTTCACGGTTTTAAAATTCTGTTAGGGAGAGGTTTCCACGCCCTTATAATAAATAATTTGTTCCTTTCTCCAAACGAGGCAAGATCTCACAATCCACCTCCTTTGGGGACCCAGCATCTCCTTGACAATATTGTCCGGTGTTTGACTCTAATACTATTTGTAACAATACGATTAACCAATCCATAAAATAAAAAACAATAAATAAGTTGTTTTCTGCTCGAACATACATGTCATATATACCTCTTTTTTCAATCCTCCCCTCGAACAAAGTACATTTTTTACTACACGAAGCTCACAATTCAATCACAGACTTCCACAATGGTATGATATTGAACATAAGCTCTCGTGATTTTGCTTTGGGCTTTCTCCAAAATATCTCGTATCAATGAAGATAATATTCCTCATTTATAAACTCATGATTATTCCCTAAATGAGTCAATGTGAGACTCTGATATTTGAACATTGATGGTAGAAAATATTTAAATAAAATTAATTGCACACAAAATGACGTAAGGAATGACGCAATAAAACATTGTAAAACAAAAATTAATTAAATTAATTTTTTATTATTTAAAAAAATAGAGTGCGGAGACTCATAAATCCCACGATAGAATAAGTCTTCAAAAATGGTTCTCACGTTATCAATCACAATCGAAAGTCTTCCAAAGTGCTTCCACCACATAACTCACTTTCCTAGACTCCATTTTCCACGTCATTTTCATATAAATTTTATATTTTTAAAAAAACTAATTTTATTATTATTATTATTATTATTCTTAAATTTTATATTGATTATAGAATTTCACGAATTTATATGTTTTTTTTTTTTTTTTAATGTGAAAATTATTGGAAATGAAAAAGTTTTAATTTAGTTTAATTAAATTGAGAAAGTTGTCAATATTACCGAAAAAAATTAAATTTAAATTTCAACGATAAGAAAATATTAGTTTGAAAATTTATGGTGACGGGCACTCGAAATGGTGCAGGTGAGCTAGAGTGGGATTAATAGTCGGCCTATGTATCCTTCCCCAGATGAGTTGGGAGATGGGACAGCCCGTGCGTACTTGAAGATGGGCACCCTGGGGCTAATGTGTATAATTAAGTTGGTAAAGGGAACAACCCAACTAGAAATTTGTTAGCCGCGTCACCTTTCGGTCACGAGCTTTTAAGGAATGAAATATTTTGAGGGACAAAAGAGTAAATTTAGTAAATTTTATCACCAAAAGATGAAGGGAAAGAAGACATCCATGGGCCGAGTATTGGGCTTTTGGCCCTACACGGTAGTGGTCAATATAGGATGTGTTGTCTATAGTCGCATGTCGAATGTCTCAATCATGCTTGTCCAAGACATGTTTTCCATAGCCACATGCCAAAATGTCCTCATACCGTCCCTTTTAAATCTCTCCAACTAAGAGCGTTCATATGATCTGAGAACCCGATCAACCCGGAATACTTAACCAAAACCATAAAGGTTGGGTTGAGTCAGATTTCTTTTCCAATTTGAGTTAGGTTGAATTTTAGGAAAACAAAAAATTTGGTCAATTTATAGGTTGACATTTTTTGGTCGAGTAAACCCGACCAACCTGTAAATAGAGTTATAACCCAACTTAATCATACTTTTAAAATTATTATGAGTATTAAAAATATTTTTCGTTTATACTCATGTTGGTAATACAGTGAAAACTTAATATTTGAATTTTATGAAATTTTAGTTATTAATACAATAGAACAAAAAAAACAATCCAACCCAGCTCGAAAATAGAGGTTGAGTTGAGTTGAGTTGTAAACTCTATTCAAGTTACTCGAGCCTCCAACTCAACCAACTTGAAATTTCGAGTTAATCCAAAAGATTTCTCCAACCGAACCTCACCCAACTTGTCATGGTCCTACTTTTTCAACCGCACGGTGTCTGGCTCTAATACCATTTGTAACAGCCCAAGCCCACCACCAGTAAATATTGTTCACTTTGGCTCGTAAACGTGTCTACTAGGGAGAGGTTTTCACACCCTTATAAGGAATGCTTCATTTCACTTTCTGACCAATGTGAGATTTCATAATCCACCCCCTTGGTGGCCCAGCGTTCTCGCTGGCACACCGTCCAATATCTAGCTCTAATACCATTTGTAATAGCCCAAACCCGCCGCCAGCAAATATTGTCTACTTTGGCTCGTTACGTATCGCCGTTAGCCTCACGATTTTAAAACGAGTCTACTAAGGAGAAGTTTCCACACTCTTATAAAGAATGTTTAGTTCCCCTCTCCAACCGATGTGGGATCTCACAATCTACCCCCTTTGGGAGCCCAACATCCTCGCTGGCACACCGTCCAGTGTCCAGCTCTAATACCGTTTGTAACAGCCTAAGCCCGCCGCCAACAAATATTGTCCGCTTTGACATGTTACGTCACAATATTAAAACGCGTCTACTAAGAAGAGGTCTCTACACCCTTATAAGGAATGCTATTCCACTCTCCAACCGATGTGAGATTTCACAATCCACCTCCCTTGAGGGCCCAACGTTTTCGCTGGCACACCGTTCAGTGTCTGGTTCTGATACCATTTGTAACAGCCCAAGCCCGCCGCCAGCAAATATTGTCCACTTTAGCCCGTTATGTATCATTGTCAGCTTCACGGTTCTAAAATACGTATGCTAGGAAGAGGTTTCTACACTCTTACAAGAAATAGTTTGTTCCCTTCTCTAACCGATACAGGATCTCACGAAAGGATTCATACATGTTCCAATACTAACACTGAAAGGATTCTTCAAAACCACCCTTAAACAAACTGTATGGATATGAAGATACACAGAGCTTCAGACAGCAAAGTAAAGAAGGCTAAGCTTTTACTGCATAAAAACACATAAGCCCATCTTACATCCCCAAGTTCACACCTTATCATTGATTACAACAGTAAGTTAAAAGCAAAAATGATATCGACTTTTCGAAACGATGCCCGTTACGTAAGTCGCTAGCATCATTGATCTGCAACTGGGATCAAGGATGAGTACTCATCAGTTTGTCCTGGTCAATCCATTATTTGGTGCCTGTTGAAAAAGAACAGGACAAGAAACATAGATTTCTGCTAAAGGTAAAGTAAGTATGCAACAGAGCTGGTTCTGCTAGAAAAAGCAGGCCAGAAACAAACTAATCCTTCATTTCTTCTTTTGAAAAGCATTCAGGAGTAGCATAATCACCATGTTTCATTATGTTTTTACAGTTTCGGATTGTTTTTCAGAGACCAATTTATACGAGAGATGTAACAGCTCAATCCCAAGCCCACCGCCAGTAGATATTGTCCTTTTTGAGCTTTCCCTTTTGGAGGAGGTTTTCACGCCCTTATAAAGAATGTTTCGTTCTCTTCCTCAACCGATGTGGGATCTCACAATCTACTCCTTCGGGGTTCAGCATCCTCGCTGACACTCGTTCCTTTCTTCAATCAATGTGGGATCTAACAATTTACATTGATTGGAGGGAGGAACGAATGCATCTAACATTTTTGGGGTTCAATGCAAACAGATACATAACATAATGAGGACGTATCCAGATGCACATGACACACATACATGCAATGGTATTAGAGCTAAATACTGGGCAGTGTGCAAGTGAGGACAATGAGCCCCGAAGGCGGATGGACATAAGGCGGTGTGCTAACGAGGACGCTGGGTCTCAAAGGTGGGTGGATTGTGAGATTCCACGTCGATTGGAGAGGGGAATGAGTGTCAACGACGATGCTGGGCCTCGAAAGTGGGTGAATTGTGAGATCCCACATTGATTGGAGAGAGAAGTGAGTGTCAGCGAGAACGCTGGGCCCGGAAGGTAGGTGGATTGTGAGATCCCACATCGATTGGAGAGAAGAACGAGTGCCAGTGAGGAAGCTGGGCCCGGAAGGTGGGTGGATTGTGAGATCCCACATTGATTGGAAAGAGAAATGAGTGTCAGCGACGATGCTGGGACTCGTAGGTAGGTGGATTATGAGATCCCACATCGATTGGAGAGGGGAATGAGTGTCAGTAAGAACGCTGGGCCCGGGAGGTAGGTAAGTGGATTGTGAGGTCCCATATCGATTAGAGAGGGGAACGAGTGCCAGCGAGGAAGCTGGGTCCAGAAGGTGGGTGGATAGTGAGATCCCAGATCGATTGAAAAGAGGAACAAGTGTCAGTGAGGACACTGTGCCCCGAAGGTGGGTGGATTGTGAGATCCCGCATCGATTGGAAAGAGGAACGAGTGCTAGCGAGAACGCTGAACCTCGAAAGGGGGGTGGATGTGAGATCCCACATCGTTTGGGGAGGATAACGAAACATTTCATACAAAGGTGTGGAAACCTCCCCCTGACAGACACGTTTTAAAAACCTTGAGGGGAAACCCGAAAGGGCAAACCCAAAGAGAACAACATCCACTAGCGGTAGATTTAGGCTGTTACAAGAAAACTCAAAACTCCAATTTTTAGCTCGACTTTCTATTTCTAATCGAATTACGAAGTCCTAGTTTAACAGGTCAATCAATCAGCAGCTTCCAACATGAACAGAAATTTCAATCAAATCAAATAATAAGCTCTTAATATATAAGAAAGTTAGAATGCACTAACCATCCTAGAAGATTAGCTATCATGAACTCCTAAATATATGATGGCTGCCTAAAACTTCAGGGATTCCCAGTGCATCCACAACCGAACAGTCCCTCCCAATCTATCCCATTCAGGGTCCAACGTCCTTCCTGGCACACCGCCTTGTGTCCACCCCCTTCAGAGCTCAACCTCCTCACTGGCATATCGCCGAGTGCCTAGCTCTAATACCATTTGTAACTGTCCGCCGCTAGAAGATATTATCCTCTATGGGTTTTCCCTTTCGGGTTTCCCCTCAAGGTTTTTAAAACGCATCTGCTAGGGAGAGGCTTCCACACCCTTATAAATATAAGAATGTTTCGTTCTCCTCCCTAACCGATGTGGGATCTCACAATCCACCCTTTTCAGGGCCCAACGCCCTCGCTGGCACCCATTCCCTCGATGTGGGACTCCCCAATCCACCCCCTTCAGAGCCTAGCGTCCTTCCTGGCACACCACCACATGTCCACCTCCTTTCAGGGCTCAACCTCCTCGCTGGTACATCGCCCAATGTCTAGCTTTGGTACCATTTGTAACGGCCCAAGCCTACCGCTAACAAATATCATCCTCTTTAGACTTTCACTTCCGGACTTCCCTTCAAGGTTTATAAAACACATATACTAGGGAGAGGTTTCCACACTCTTATAAACACATTAACCCTACCACGGAATGAAAACCAGCTAAGGGAAAGGGTTAGGGTTTGCAGCAGAAACAGAGTCGCGTAGAAGACATTGTATAGCTTGAGAAAGCTCTTGGTCTGTAACCATTTTAACTTCTTCTAGTGTTAACCGAAATTAACGGTCCCTCTCTCTCTCTGTCCCCGTCTCTGTTCTTTCTCTCTCTTTCTGTGTGAGTAGAACGACAAGATGACAAGGCGGTCCATTAGTGAAGAAAATTTTAAGTAACCGCAAGGTGGGTGTGGAGGTGAGGTAACAGACTAATCGATTTTTGCCACGTTGATTATGTCCCCCTCCCCTCTCTGTTGTTGTTTGTTTTTTTTTTTTTTTTTAATGAGGATTTAGCGGTCTTTAAGGTTTGAATTTCCTAATATTTTTATTAGTGATTTTTAAATGTATTATACAAGCTCTCATGGCTTTGTTTTGAGTTTTACAAAAGGTCTCATTTCAATAGAGAAAATATTTTTTGATTATAAACTCATGATCATTCTCTAAATTAGCCGACGTGAGACTTTCATCCACTAACATCTCCCCTCGAACAAAGTACGTCTCCCCTAATTGAGGCTCGACTCCTTTTCTTTTGCAATCTTAATCATTTTTTACTATGCCTTCAAGGAGCCTTGTCTCCTTTTCTGTTGGAGTTCTTTATTCGACATTTAAGGATTCTATTGACATGACTAAGTTTAGGGCATAGCTTTAATACCATGTTAGACGAACACAACTCTCCACAATGGTAACCTAACCCAAAAAAATTAGAAGTTCGGTTAGGTTAATTATTATAAAGATTGTTTGTGTTGCCCGAACAATTTGATTAAGTCTAAAATACTTCCAACACGACTCACCAGCATGGCTACTATTTGATAAAAAATTAATTTTTATTCTTACCCATACAAATCAAATGACAAATTCTCACCATCGTGAATTCACAATTCATTCGAGATTAATATCGAGCCATACGTAATTATTTTTTAAATAGTAATATTCTAGATTAATTAATTTATAAAAAGAGATTAAATATTTTACCGTACAATCTTATACAAACTTACTGTATAAAATATATTTACTCACGTGTCTTCACATGAACGATTTGAATAAAACTATAACAAAATACATCACATCACATCAGTATCAATAGTGTTATATACCCAATCTATACACAGAATCTTTGGGCAATTATTCGATTATGATCCTCCTATATGTCAATTACGTGTTGTTTACGTTTACCATAATAGCCTTGAATTCACAACCTATACGAGAGTTCTTCTTCGCATTAGCTAATTAAGAGGAAGCGCTCGAACGGTAAACCAAGCCTCAGCTTCGGAGCCATTTTACATGCGGAACCTAAAGGGAACGAAAATTGGGCCATCGGCCCATGAACCCGCCTCACATTCAGCCCACCAGAAGCCCATTCCCAAAAAGATCTAATGAAGCCCACGGCATCACTAGATTCTGTTAGCCCAACACTGTATGATAGGCCCAAGCGCGTGGGAAAAGCCAGGTCCGCGAAGCGGTCACATTCCACAGCACGTGCCTAAGTTGTCCCAACGCGTGCAATCCGACTCGAGCTGGCTTCAATGGCTCGACCATGTTGTCGGCTCGCAAATAGCAATGCTACTCATTTGTTCCATGAATTCAAAGCCGAACCGAGTCAGTTCAAGTTCAGAAAAATGAACCCAAATCAACTCAAAAAGCTAATCCAACCTAACTTTTATAGTTCGAGTTGGATTAGTCCGAGTTGTCGGATTGAATGTATACCCCTAGCTACCAGAGATGTGCACTAGGATGGAAGTAGAGATTCTCGACCGAAAATTAGTGGAGATTGAATTTACCATGAATAATTTTTGTCATTAATTATTGTTTTTTAAAATATATTTATTTAAAAGTTTTTATTTTTCAATATAATTTTTAATAAAAAAATTACTAATAAAATCATAACAAAGTTTTAGTTTAAATATTAAAATTAAGATCTCAAAATTAACAATTTTTTTAAGCATATATATATATTAAGTGAGGTGGGGACGAGAAATATAAACTCATCTCTGAACTCATTTATTTAATAGAAAAAATATTATCCACTCCCTGTCTCATTCCTGATCTAAATGGGGAATTCCCTTCTCATTCGAGGGGGTCGATTTTCTAAATAAATAGAATATCGTAGGTCTAGATCACGTGAAACGTGCGAACGTTTGACTAAGACAAGCTTAGAAGCAACAATTTGAGCTTGAAACAATAAATGAACTCGTTGTTTGAATGCCTACGAACTAGTTGGATAAAACTGTTGTGATGTGATTTTGACCGACTTAATGGACGTCGGTCCATAGGCTACCAGACTATTACTCTAATAACAAGAAGTTAAAATCTCGAGTTTCGGTCGAGTATCAATTATGAAATTTCTACTCATATTTTGATAGGAAAGCACATGCCATAAAAGCATCATAATAATTACCAAATAATAATAATAATTATAATTTATAAATTATCAAATATTTTAGAAAATATGATTTGTGGGGGAAAATTACTAACCTCGTGATGTGTCATTGTCACACGTGTCAAAGAATCATTTGTCAAAAAAATTATTGTAAGTTTCATTCTTGCTTTAAACATTCACGTTGTTTTTTTCTTAATATATATTTAGAATAAAATTTATAAAATTATCTTATAAATATATATTTTTCATTTTTTTTTAATTATTTTTCATTCTCTTAAGTTAACCATATTCATTTAAAATTTTAAAATTTGGTTTTTTTTTTTTTTAATTTAAAATGTTTTTTAAACTAAATATCAAAATAAATAAAAAAATGTTAGAAGGGTAACAAAACATTTCTTAAAAGGTTATGTAAACCTCACCCTAGAAGAAGCGTTTAAAACCGTGAGGCTGATGACGATACATAATAAGCCAAAATGGACAATATCTGTTAATGGTAATAGCGGTGGACTTACGCTATTACAAATAATTCCGAAACTAGATATCGGGCAGTGTGTCAGCGAGAACGTCGGTCCCCAAGAGGGATAAATGGTTTGAACGATTACAAATTGTATTAAAGGCAGACATTAGGCGCTGTGTCAATGAGGACGCTGGACTCCGAAGAGGGGTAAATGGTAAGATCGTGTTCATTAAATATGTTAATTAATTTGAGATAACAAGTACCGAAGAAAATAAGCTAAAATAGTAACGTGACAAACATTAACTACATGTCTAGATTTTTTTTTTCTAGAAGTTAAACAATCACCCGTCATTGTCTCAAAATAACGAAACACGTAATGGGAAATGCAAAAGTCACAATTCACTCGTAGACCTAAAACTTTAAATTAAGATTCACACATGTTTTAATATACATAGGTGTTCACAAAATAAGTCATATTTATAGCTTTGAATCGAAAAGTTGGTATTCTAATTGTTAAAAGCGAGTAAATTTAAATATGGTTCGGTAGATAATATATCATTATCAAAGTCCATAAAAAACAGATAGGAAAATATTTAGAAACTCTATATCGGATATGAACGAAGTTAAAATAGATATTATTTATATTATTTCGGGTTGAAATTTATTAAATTAGAATAAAGTGTGTTGGAATTATACTTGGAAATAGAAATAGAAACATATGAACTAGATGAATAGCAATGTGGTTGAATTTATGATTCAATCAATTTTCTTGTGACCAATGAACACAAATCTTATTAAATAAAGCAGCTCGATAAGACCCTATACCCAAAGCTAACATCATATAACCCAATTGAGACATCGTAGAATAGGTTAAAATAGCTCCAAATAGTACTGTTATTATACCTATAAAAGCTATTAGATTCATGATGTAAGATATTACTATAAAAAGCGAAAGAAGCCGAGTGATAAGAAAAATTTCCGCTGCTACCATCGTAGCAGCATGTATAAGAGCCGAAATCGGGGTAGGACCCTCCATAGCATCAGGTAACCATACATGAAGAGGAAATTGAGCAAATTTAGCAACTGTACCTGCAAATAATAGGACGGCGCACAAAGTAACAAATAATAAATTAACCTCATTATTATAAATCAAGTTATTGAATATTTTAAATAAATCCCGAAATTCAAAACTCAGTTGTTGTCCAATAAAGACCTAAAATCCCTAATAATAAACCAAAATCCCCCACGCGATTAGTTACAAATGCCTTTTGACAAGCATTTGGTCGAGTGAACCAAAAACCTAATAATAGATAATAACACATTCCAACCAATTCCCAAAAAATATAAAAATAAATATGTATGTATATGTGTATGTGTATCTATATGTATATGTATGTATGTATACATGTATATATGTATGTATGTATATGTGTATGTATATGTGTATGTGTATATATGTGTATATATGTGTATATATATGTATGTACATGTGTATATATGTATGTATATGTATATGTGTATATATATGTATATGTATGTATGTATATGTGTATATATGTATGTATATGTGTATATATATATGTATATGTATGGATGTATATGTATGTATATATATGTATGTATGTATATGTGTATATATGTATGTATGTATATGTGTGCATATACATACATTTACATATACATATATATGTATATACACATAGTATATATACACATATACATATATACACACACATATATATGTATGTATGTATATGTGTATGTATGTATATATATATATGTGCATATATACATATATATATATATATGTATGTATGTATATGTATGTACAAGTATATGTGTATAAAAATACATATAAAAATATATATATATATTAAACTAATAAAAATATCCATTTATTTAAAAAATATTTTTATGCTTTTAAAATTTTTAATAATATATTTAAACTAAAAAAAAATTAAAAATAGTTTTCCAGTTAATTTGAATAAAAAAATATATTTTTAATACTATGAATTTAAAATTTATTTTTTAAAAAATTTAAGAATACTAATATTATTTTTTTTTTTTTGAAAGTTGACAGGATAAATAATAAATTTTTAAAAAATTTAAAAATATTTTTGATGTTTTTAAGGAAGATTATAAGATGATTAATTAAAATTTTAAAATTTCAAAAATATTTTTTAAAATCAATACTAATGGCTTTCTTTCTAAATTAACTATAATATTTTTTAAAATTATTTTCAAAAGTTTAAAATTATAAAAACCTTTCTATACATATATTATCCAATAATTTCTCCAATATAATTTTTATTCAAAATTCAAAATATCTTAATATATCATATAATATTTCAAAACAAATGTTCCTTTTAACAAAAATTTAAAATTTAATATTGTAACAAATCTCTCACATTACAATATATATATATATATATATATATATATATATATATATATATCTGTGGATGTGTATAAAAGTTGTAATTTCACAAAGAAAATCAAGAAAAATTGGCGCCATGGAAGGTGAACTCAAGAGCTTCATCAAGGTCTTCATCTCAATAATGGCGTCCCTCTTATACTCTTACTTCATAGCTTCAAAGCTTCCCAAAGGCAAATTCAGGTTCTTCTCTCTCCTCCCAATTTTCTCTCTCTTCGCCGTCCTTCCCCTCTCTCTCTCCACCGTCTTCCTCACCGGAACCGTCACCTTCTTCATCACTTGGCTCACAACCTACAAACTCCTCCTCTTTTCCTTCAATTTAGGCCCTCTTGTTTCCGACCCACCATTGAAATTCCCCTTATTTGCCTTGATTGCTTGCCTCCCAATCAAAATCAAGCCAAAAAAAACCGACCCAGATTACAAAAATCTCAAAAAAATTCCAAATCCCAAGTTGCCACTTAATTTACCCTCCAAAATAGTTATTTTCGCCGGATTTATCGCCGCCGCCGACCTCGTTGACCGGCTCCGGCCAAATGTGAAGCTCTGCGTCTACTCGGCGCTGTTGTATATCTTCGTCGACATTCTTCTTGGTGTACCGAGTGTTTTCGTTCGATTGACATTTGGTGGCGTCGAGCTCGAACCGGGGTCGAACGAGCCGTACTTGATGACATCGCTCCAAGATTTTTGGGGGAGAAGATGGAATTTATTGGTGTCGAATTCTCTCCGATATAGCGTTTACAAGCCGGTCCGAGCAGCCATGGAGGGTCTAATCGGGCCGACATGGGCGGCGGGAGTGGCGGTGATGGCGGTGTTTGTGGTGTCCGGAGTGATGCATGAGCAAATGGTGTGTTACCTTACTAGAGAGTTTCCCACTTGGGAAATCACGTGGTTTTTTGTTGTTCAAGGTGTGTGTGTGGTGGTGGAATCCAGGTTGAAGGCCGCCGTGGGGCGACGGTGGCGGCCGCCGTCGGTGGTGGCGGGTCTGTTGACGTTGGCGTTTTTGATGGTCACCGCCGCGTGGTTGTTCTATCCGCCGTTCTTGAAGGCCGGTACTTTTGCAAGTCTTCTTAGAGAATTGAAGATGGTGGGAAAGTTCCTATTGGAAACATTTAAAAATTAATGAAATATCTAAAATTAGTGATTAAAAATAAAAACTTTATTTTAATTTTGTATTAGCATTATATATTTGAGTCGTGGTTTATGTCGTTTGTTGTTCGGGATATCCTTAATAGCTATTTTACATTAAAAAAATTTATCTTATATATCAACTTGAGTATAATTCAACTGATTAAATAATATATTATCAGTCAAAAATTCGAATCTTATTTTGTTTCAAGCATACTCTCTACTAATTGGGGCCCTCCCTTCACCACCTCCCTGGGGATGGTCTACAGGGTTCATAACTACTCCTCTTACTACACGACGCTTACCTAGCCAACATTTAGATTCGGCTCTACCCAAACTTTTCTGGTTTACCCCAGCATTCCCCACTTGTCCGACTGTTGCTGAGCAATTTTTGGATATCAAACGGACCTCCCCAGAAGGTAATTTTAACGTGACCGATTTTCCCTCTTTTGCAATCAGTTTCGAGACGTCAAATCATCTCTCTTGAGACATCTCATTGTTTGAAATTATGGGTTTTTTTTTTTCATAAAGATAGTTTGGTTAAATTTTTTTATTAGAAATCTATTAATAACATGTGTTAAACAATTAATTTTATATAATTATTTGTGGTTAATTAGTTTATTTTTATTAAGTTAAACTATTAAAAATAATTTTAATTATTTATTTATTAATTAGTATATTAAGAATAAAATACTTTAAATTTTATGTTTTTTTAGGTCCAACCTAATGGGATGTTAATGCTTTTGCCCCTTCTAATGGGCATATGAATCAAAGCCCAAAGTTCATTTCTTAAGGCCCAATAATAACATTTGACAGGAAAATTTGATAGTCCAAAGCCCAATACTATTGGGCCATGAGGCCCATATAATCCACATTTTAGAGAGATTAAAGGGATGTAGATATTTAAAATATTATAAATATACATACCAAATAAAATCTAAATAAAATTAACTCTAAAAATAATCCAAACTTAAAAATATGTTAAAGTTTTTTAACCTACATGATCTACGCCCGATTGACTACCTACATGATTTACGCCTTCTCATAGGACGAATCCACCATCTAGGATAATCCAACTGAAGTATCAAGTCTCACTTCCCTGATCGGTCCAATGCATAGCACAATGGTACTATACCAGAGTGTAAACTCTGTTGGATGATGAAAGTCTCACACCGGCTAACTTAGGGAATGATCATGAGTTTATAAACAAAGAAAATTCTCTCCATTGGTATGTGACCTTTTAGGGAAGCCTAAAACAAAGCCATGAGAGTTTATGTTGGACAATATCATACTATTGTGGAGAGTTGTGTTCATCTAACATGGTATCAGAGTCATGTTCTAAACTTAGTCGTGCCAATAGATTGGTGAATTGAACAAAGGACTCCAAAAGAAAAGGAATCGAACCTCCTCGATTAAGGGGATGCGTACTTTGTTCGAAGAGAGGTGTTGGATGATGAAAGTCCCACATCGGCTAATTTAGGGACTCTCTTGGATGATGAAAGTCCCACATCGGCTAATTTAGGGACTCTCTCCATTGTTGGAAAAGCCCAAACATAAGCTCTCATCAACAAAGCCATGAGAGCTTATGTTGGACAATATCATACCATTGTGGAGAGTTGTGTTAATCTAACATGATATCAGAGTCATGTTCTAAACTTAGTCGTGCCAATAGATTGGTAAATCGAATGTTAATCTAACATGATATCAGAGTCATGTTCTAAACTTAGTCGTGCCAATAGATTGGTAAATCGAACAAAGGACTCCAAAAGAAAAGGAGTCGAGTCTCCTCGATTAAGGGGAGGCGTACTTTGTTCGAAGAGAGGTGTTGGATGATGAAAGTCCAACATCGGCTAATTTAGGGACTCTCTTGGATGATGAAAGTCCCACATCGGCTAATTTATGGACTCTCTTGGATGATGAAAGTCCCACATCGGCTAATTTAGGGACTCTCTCCATTCTTGGAAAAGCCCAAACATAAGCTCTCATCAACAAAGCCATGAGAGCTTATGTTGGACAATATCATACCATTGTGGAGAGTTGTGTTAATCTAACATGATATCAGAGTCATGTTCTAAACTTAGTCGTGCCAATAGATTGGTAAATCGAACAAAGGACTCCAAAAGAAAAGGAGTCGAGTCTCCTCGATTAAGGGGAGGCGTACTTTGTTCGAAGAGAGGTGTTGGATGATGAAAGTCCAACATCGGCTAATTTAGGGACTCTCTTGGATGATGAAAGTCCCACATCGGCTAATTTATGGACTCTCTTGGATGATGAAAGTCCCACATCGGCTAATTTAGGGACTCTCTCCATTCTTGGAAAAGCCCAAACATAAGCTCTCATCAACAAAGCCATGAGAGCTTATGTTGGACAATATCATACCATTGTGGAGAGTTGTGTTAATCTAACATGATATCAGAGTCATGTTCTAAACTTAGTCGTGCCAATAGATTGGTAAATCGAATAAAGAACTCCAAAAGAAAAGGAGTCGAGCCTCCTCGATTAAGGGGAGACGTAGTTTGTTCGAAGAGAGGTGTTGAATGATGAAAGTCCCACATCCGCTAATTTAGGGACTCTCTTGGATGATGAAAGTCTCACATCGGCTAATTTAGGGACTCTCTCCATTCTTGGAAAAGCCCAAACATAAGCTCTCATCAACAAAGCCATGAGAGCTTATGTTGGACAATATCATACCATTGTGGAGAGTTGTGTTTATCTAACATGGTATCAGAGTCATGTTCTAAACTTAATCGTGCCAATAGATTGGTGAATCGAACAAAGGACTCCAAAAGAAAAGGAATCGAACCTCCTCGATTAAGGGGAGGCGTACTTTGTTCGAAGAGAGGTGTTGCACATCGGCTAATTTAGGGACTCTCTCCATGTTGGAAAAGCCCAAACAAAGCCATGAGAGCTTATGCTCAAAGTGGACAATATCATACCATTGTGGAGAGGTGTTCATCTTATCGTACCACTGTACCGGTTGCTAATAGCCTAAAAAACTACCTTTGTCTTTCAAAATTGTCTGTGATCTTTTAAGTCTCAAGGATAGTTTTTACGATAATTACATACATGTTGAGCTGGGAGCGTTACACGTAAAGCTCTAAATCACCAATTTTTACCTACAATAAATTCCAAATAAATGAAATCAAACAACTTAGAGTAAATGGGCAAACATACAAGAAACGGATGTGTCTAGATAACTTAACTTTTTTGGGTATCAACACAATCAAATCTTAAAAGAAGATGAGAGTTGAGATTTGTATGTCTCATCAATAATGTATTATTATTTAATATTATTTATTTATCTTTAATGGTAATATAATAATTATACCATCTATTTTATAATTATTATGAATTATTTGATTCAAATCCTTCGTGAACACAACAATTTTAAAACCGCGTCTACTAGATAAATTTCCACACATTTATAAAAAAAAAAATTAATTTTCTAACACGGGGTTTCACTCAAACATCAACTAAACTAAAAAGACTCGACCAGAATTGTAGTAGTTTTCGATTTTAAATGATACATTAAAGATGTTTATAAGGTGGAAACGAGAAATTCTCAATTTATTTTTGTAAAGAATTTCCGGTGTTAATTTTTATTTTACAATATAATTTCTGTTATAAATTATAAATTCTGTCATAATTTCTTTGTTTCAGCTGTTATTTGAGTGATTGGAAAGACGCTGGAATCGTTATTCCAAACTTACACTATTAAAATATTCACCGTAAAAAAACCCACAAAATAATTTCTAAAAACTCAAATTTCAATACTACAGCGTAATATTTCATATTAAAAAATCATTTATTTACGAAACGAGTAAAATAATAATAATAATATATATATATAACGAAATAGAATGAAGTGAGAATTTGGGAAAATAAGGGGAACATAATCTTCATCCCGAGTCTCATTTAGCTAACCCTAAACCTCTAATATGGGTAGCGAACTCATAAGCTTCATGAAGGTGTTACTCATATCCATGGTCTCTCTATTGTATTGCTATTTCATAGCTCAAAAACTTTCCAAAGGCAAATTCAGGCTCATTTCATTCCTCCCCGTCTTCTCCCTCTTCCTCGTTCTCCCTCTCTACGTCTCGTCCGCCTTTCTCTCGAGCAACATTTCCTTCTTCGTCACCTGGCTCACGACCTTTAAGCTCATTCTATTCTCATTCAATTTAGGTCCTTTAGCTTTCGACCCGAAATTATCGCTCAGTTTGTTTGTTTCTATTGCGTTCTTACCAACCAGAATCAAGCATAACAAAACAGCCAAATACGTTCAAAATCATGACGATCTCGGCAACGAACCACGCCCTAAGCTGCCTCTAAGTTTGCCTGCCAAGGTGGTGATATTTGCTATGTTGGTCATGGGTGGGAGGCACTTAGAAATTGGGGGTCCCATTGCAAAATTGTACTTGAATTGTGCAACGTTGTATTTCTATTTAGACATGATTATGAGTCTTTCTAATGTATTTGTTCGATCGAGATTTGGTGTCGAGGTTAGACGACCGTTCGACGAGCCATATCTTGCGACGTCACTTCAAAATTTTTGGGGACGGAGATGGAATCAATCTGTGTCGGAAACTTTGCATACTGCTGTTTATCAACCCGTTCGTTATGAAATCGGAGTTCCGCGGTGGATGGCGGTGGTCGTAGTGTTTGTGGTGTCCGGGTTGATGCATGAGCTTTTGCTTTACTATATCATTAGAGCGATTCCAACGTGGGAAATTACATGGTTCTTTGTTGCTCATGGACTGTGTGTGGCTGTGGAGATTGAGCTGAAGAGGGCTTTGGGGAAAAGGTGGCGGATTCATTGGGCGGTGTCCCGACCACTCACGATAGCGTTTTTAGTAGCCACCATTCATTGGTTGTTTTTTCCACCGCTGTTGAGGATAAAACACTCCCCAAGTGGCTAGGTCACCTGTCGTGTGTCGTGTGCCAAAGTTGAACGGTGTAGAATTTGAATGAAATATCATTAGTACGAGTATCATGAGTCTCACCTTTTTATAATTCATGAGCGTTTTTCTAGACTCTTATGGTAAGGTATTAGTTTTTACATCTTTGTATTGGTCACCAAAAACAGTATTTTCTGTAACAGCTTAAGCTCACTAATAATAGATATTATCTACTTTGACCCGTTACATATCGTCATTAGTCTCACAATTTTAAAACGTGTCTGTTAAGAAGAGGTTTCAAACAACCTTATAAGGTATGTTTCGTTCTCCTCTCCAAACAATGTAGGATTTCGTACTCTGTATCTCGCTTCTGGGTTGTTATATTGAATGTCAACTTGAATATAATTCAACTCATTAAACTCATCTCTTGAGACATTCATTATTTGAAATTATGGGATCTTATTTTTTTCGTTCATAAAAATTGGTCCGGTTAAAAATTTTGTTTAGAATATAGTTAAACAATTAATTTTATATAATTATTTATGGTTAATTTGTTTATTTTTATTACTTTAAACTATTAAAATAATTTTAATTAATTAATTATTAATTAGTATATTAAGAATAAAATAGTTTTTTTAGGTTATTTAACCATCATTAAATTAAATAAATGATTTTAATAAAATTATAATTTATATTTTTAAATATAATTACATCATAACAAATTGACTGATTATATTTATTAAGCAAAAATATATTTAGAACGTAAATTCTAAAAATTATATTTATTTGAAAATAATGTGTATTATCATATTTCAAAACCTTCCAACCAAATGGGCTGTTAAGGCCTTTGCAATTCTAATGGGCTATGAAACAAAGCCCAAAGTCCATTTCTTAAGGCCCAATAATAACATTTGAAAGGGAAATTTGACAGTCCAAAAGCCCAATACCATTGGGCCATGAGGCCCATGTAACCCACATTTTAGGGAGATTAAAAGGGACGTAGATATTTAAAATATTATAAATATAAATACCAAAAAAAATCTAAAAAAATAGAAAAATAAATAAATTAACTCCAGAAATAAAGGCTAAATTAATAACTTCCTACTCAAAAATATCACAAAATTTTAAAAAATTTAATAATATCTTTAAATTTTAATTTTTTTAAATATCTTTCCACTAAAAAAAAATAAAAAATAGTATACATGAAACTTTAAAAATAATATTAACATTTAAAAAAATATTTTTTAACTTTTTAAAAAAATTTAAAACTTTTTAAAAGTATTAAATAAGTTTAAAAAAATTTAATTGTATTTTTAAAATAGATAAAATACATTTTAAACTTACGTCAAGGGTACCTTTGAAATTTTTTAAAAGTTTAAGGATATAATTGAAATTTTAAAAAAATTATAGATATTTGGTAAACGACGTAGTTGAAGGGTATATTTATTAATTTAATCTAAAATAAAATTAAATAAATCATCAAACTTAAATTCCATATATTTTTAAATAATTACATTAAAAAATTAGTAGTTATTTAAAACGTACGAATAATTGAGCAGCAATAAATAATTAGTTTTCCATTGGTAGGAATATTCGAAATACCCTAAAAAAGAATATTCCAAGAATCCACAATTTCATAAACTCAATAAAATAATTACATAATTATTTACATTTTATTGGTGTAAATAATAAATAGATTTTAAAATTAAATTATGATATCTTCGTACACGGTTTGTTATATAATAAAAAAACGGTTTTTATTGTGAAATTTTTAGTTGGATAGCGTTTGGTTATTGTTTTCGAACTAACATTTTAATATCCAAAATTTTCTGTTTTTCATACCGATTTAGTTATTGTACTATCAAAGTTATAGCTATAAATGTTTATTTAATTCATGGAGCTCGAGAAGGGTACATAATTTTTTTTTTTGCGGTAGTTTTGAAGCTAGGGATCTATTAGTATATTTAAAAAAGAAAAATTAATCGTAAAAATATTAATAGAACTTTTAAAGGATTAAAAATATTTTTTTAAGACAGAAGCACGGAACGGTTTCATTTATATATAAAGAACTAAGTATATTCTTAATTTTTATACGGCTAAATTAATAAAAATACGTTTAAATTTTTCATTTTATCTCAAAAATATCCTTGAACTTTTAAAAGAATATTAAAAAGTTTGAAGATAATGTATGAGGTGTCAATAGACTGTTTTCGAGAAAAATGATGTTTAAGATATATTCCATAATTAATTATTATAATATATTATCCAAATTTTATATCGGATAAGATTTTATTTTAATTTTTTTTTTATACAAATGATGTTTTTAAATTTTATTTATATTTTTATATGGACTATAAATATATTTTTAACTTTTTTAAAATTTAAGGATATTTTTTAAATAAATTATTAGATTTAAAAAATATATATTAAAATTTTAAATTTGAGAAATATTTTTAACACAAAAAAAATATATTTATCAAATTTTTTCCGAACTTTCCGGAATTTAATAACTTTGAAAATAATTAAATAAAATTATTGAAATGACCCACCTACCCCTCCACCTACCCCTCCACCTAACTGTTCATCAAATGAAGAGACAAATCAATTGGTCATAATAGAATGAGCATCCCAACAAAGGCAATACATTTATTGGGTTGGTGGCTCGAGTCCTCCGACTAAGACTTTATTTTCGAATTGAATCGTTGAATATTTTTTTAATTATTTTCTTAGTCTTCGTAATAATCTTAAGAGTAGAGTAAGATTGAATCGGGTCGTAAATTTGTTTTCAGGTTAGTCAGGTCGACACACATATCGGCTCGAATTTTCAGCTTTCCATGAATCCAACCGAACCTAGATTTGTCTTTTTACCATAATTTTATGACATGCATTTATTTCGAACTTTTTTAGTTTGAGTTTTACCTACCATGCTGTTACAATCTTAATTTCGTGGCACCAAAAAATAGGACGTGACTATGGATTATGCAGTGTAATATGAATATACAGGTGAACTACTATAACATTTCGCGCAATTTTAAACCATTTGACATCAATTTCAAAAACCCGTGTAAAATTGAATGCATGTACATATGTTCAATTTAAGTTTTAAAGAGGGAACGAGTTACGGAAATATGTGGACAAGACAAACGCCTTGGGTGACATCTATCTAGTGGATATTGAGCTCTCGAGCACCTCCTTGCCTCGACTAGCAACATCATGCACCTAAAAAGGGAGATTAAAAGGGGATGAGTTTATAAATTTAGGCTATAAGCAATTGCATCATTGACCTAGTAGGAGACCACATGCTTTACTCTAGGCTTGAGTAGCTAGCTTGTAACTGGTACTCGAGATTGAGGCGTTACCTCACAAAACGTTCTCTTTGATGGAGACAACATGGTGTGTGTTAATATGTTCGTCATTTATGGGAGGTTAGTTGGCAAACTTTTCTCATAGGATCGTAACGTCACCCAAAATCGAGGGAAGCGATCTCCTGTATGTGCCATCTCCATTAACTACCTGCATGATCTACGTCCTGTTATAGGACGAATCCATAATGCAAGATAATTCAACTGAACTATCAAGTCTAACTTACCTAATCGACCCCATGCTTAGCTCAACGATACTGTACTAGAGTGAAAACTCGGTCGATAACGTACCGGTTGCTAATAGCCTAGGAGACTACCTTTGTCTTCTAGAGTTGTCTTGGTGGTCTTCTAAGTCTCTAGAGTTGTTTGACGGTCTAGACACGGATTCACGCCTTCAAGTTTCTCGATTCCAAATCCTCGAGTCTAGTTCAAAAAATAAGGAGATAGCCATAAGTAATTACATAGGTGTTAGAGCTCGGATGTTAATTAAAATCATGGGTTTATAAATATTTTAAAATAAATGAAATTAAAATGCTTTGTTATCCTAAAATTAATTAATTAATTAGTTAAAATTATTTAATTTGAGAATAATGTTCAACCTTAAAAAAAATGTTTCAAAAAAAAAAAAAAAAAATATATATATATATATATATATATATATATGTAACGAGGCAGAGCCGAGTGGAAATTTGGGTGAGGACGGGAATATAATCTTCATCTCTAGTCTCATTTAACTAACGAAGAGAAATCTCTCCTCAGTCACTCTCTCTACTCTATTCGGAGCGGTTTAGGGCGAAGACAGGGTATATAATCTTCGTCTCGAGTTTTATTTAGCTAATGAAGAGAAATCTCTCCTCAGTCTCTCTCTCGTTCTCTACTCCATTCGAAACAATCTAGGGCTAAGACCCAAATATAATCTTCGACCCGAGTTTTATTTAGCTAATGAAGGAAAATCTCTCCCTGATCTCTTTCTCATTCTCTACTCCATTCGGGACAGTCTAGAGCGAAGACGGGATATATAATCTTCGACCCGAGTTTTATTTAGCTAACGAAGAGAAATCTCTCCTCAGTCTCTCCCTCGTTCTCTACTCCATCTGAAATGATCTAGGGCGAAGACCCGAATATAATCTTTGACTCGAGTTTTATTTAGCTAACGAAGGAAATCTCTCCTCAGTCTCTCTCTAAGACGGCCTATGCTAGTTAAATGAACATATGTGCTGCATAAATGAGTTGATAAGTATAAATAGAAGTATAGAGCTTTAGAAATTCACAAAACCAACAAAATTTTGGTAAGCCAAGACCTCCAATATGGGTAGCGAACTCATAAGCTTAATGAAGGTGATACTCATATCCATGGCCTCTCTATTGTATTGCTATTTCATAGCTCCAAAACTTCCCAAAGGCAAATTCAGGCTCATTTCATTCCTCCCCGTCTTCTCCCTCTTCCTCGTTCTCCCTCTCTACGTCTCGTCCGCCTTCCTCTCGAGCAGCTTCGCCTTCATCGTCACCTGGCTCACGACTTTTAAGCTTGTTCTATTCTCATTCAATTTAGGTCCTTTAGCTTTCGACTCGAAATTATCGTTCCCTTTATTTGCTTCTATCGCGTTCTTACCAACCAGAATCAAGCATAGCAAAACCGCCAAATACGTTCAAAATCAAGAAGAGGTTGGCAAAGAACCACATCCTAAGATACCTCTAAACTTGCCCGCCAAGGTGGTGATATTTGTTATGCTGATCATGGGCAAGAAGTACTATGAAATTGTGGATCCCATTGCAAAATCGTGCATGAATTGTGCAATGTTGTATTTTTATTTAGACATGATTATGTGTCTTTCTAACGTGTTTGTTCGGTCGAGATTTGGTGTTGAGGTTAGTCGACCATTTAACGAGCCGTATCTCGCTACGTCGCTTCAAAATTTTTGGGGCCGACGGTGGAATCGATTGGTGTCGGAAACTTTGCATAACGCTGTTTATCAACCCGTTCGTTATGAAGTCGGAGGGCCGCGGTGGATGGCGGTGGTCGTTGTGTTTGTGGTGTCCGGGTTGATGCATGAGCTTTTGTTGTACTATATTATTAGAGTCATTCCAACGTGGGAAGTTACATGGTTCTTTGTTATTCATGGGCTGTGTGTGGCTGTGGAGATTGAGCTGAAGAGGGCATTGGGGAAAAGGTGGCGGATTCATTGGGCAGTGTCCGGACCACTCACGACGGTGTTTTTGGTCGCCACCGCTCATTGGTTGTTATTTCCACCGTTGTTGAGGTGAAATACTCTCCAAGTGGCTAGTGTCACATTACGTTCTGGCGTGGATCGTGTGTCGAACAATGTAGAATTTGAATGAAATATCATTGTTACGAGTATTACGAGTCTCACCCTTTAATAATTCGTGAACGTTTTTTAAGTAATCACTTGATTTGTGGATGCTTTTGTAGACTTTTTCAGATAAGGTATTTGTTCTTGTATCTCTGCATGAATGACCGTTTTTAGTCTTGTAACTAAAAGTGCTCGAGTTCATCGTTTCTAATCAATTTGTATCGAGTTATCTTAAGCTTAACATTATTTTAACCCATTTTTTTTGTACATGTCACAAGTCGTGAATCACGAAGAAACAACGCTAAAATATGCCACTTTATGATTGTTCATTGTTTTGTCCCCGCTTTTGAGGATGAAACACTTCCCTAGTGGCTAGTGTGACTGAACAACAACAGAGTACTTTCTTGCCATTAATTGAGTATTTACTCTCGGGTTTTCTCTCCTTATAGCATTTGAATGAAACTTCGAGTGAAATATCTTTATTATGAGTATTACCAGTCTCACCCTTTTATAATTCGTGAACGTTTTTTAAATGATCACTCGATTTTGGATGTTTTTTTAAACTCTCGAGTAAAAATATTAGTTTTTGCATCTTTATATTGGTCATCAAATTTTGTGTAACGAGAATGACTTGTAGCTAGGAAAGAGGTCAGCAAGATCGAACCTCTAACAAACCTTGAAGGACCAAACTCACATATATGGAAAAACACGGGAATGTCTTGTAGCTAAGGGAAAAGACCAGCAAGATAAGAACCGTAACACACGTTACAGGACCGAACCTATGTATATGGAAAATACGAGAATGACTTGTAGCTATGGGAAAAGTGAGCAAAATTCCTTCCATTTTAGAATGGTTTTATTTTTTCAAAAAATAATAATAATTAATTGCTATCCAAAATTTATTAAATGATATATGAAATATTTAAAATAAATATTCCTATTTTAGATCCTATGAAATAGCTTCAATTAAATGGTTGGTGGGAAATTAACTTCTGTCGTGTCAGGGCTAGTTGGCAGTTGGTGCATTTTAATTCTAAATACAATCTCAATTATTATTATTATTATTATTTATTATTATTTTTTGAGAAAATAAATTCAAATAAATAAATTAAAATAATTTACCTCACCAAAATTTAATCTCAAATTAATAATTATATAAACTATTTATTATTTATTTATTTTCTTAGCTAAGGTAAATTTTGGAAATAAAATAATTAAAAAAAATTTATTTTTAAATTTAATAAAAAATTTAAATATTTCTGAGTTAAGGTGAATTAAAAGAAAAACTTTATTTATTTTACAATTTATATTTTTTAATTTTTAAAATAATTTAAATATCGAGTGTTGCGTCTTTGTAAAATATACCTGTCTACCAGTTGAACTATGTTAGGAGGTTACAATTTTGTGATTATGTTGTTCATAGATAATTTGTTTGTCCGAATAATTTAAAAATATATCTAATTTATTTTAAAAAGGGTTGATATTTATTTGCCAGTCTACCATGACAATGTTGAACTATGTTAGTATGTTATAATTTAATTTTTTTTTAATAACCCAATCCAAACCTAACCTGAAAATAGAGAGTCGGATTGGGTTTACCAATCTTTAATTAATATATTTTAAAAAATATTACTCACGTGTATAAATTATAAATAAAATAAATTTTAAAAAATATTGAAGTAATTTCCTTATCAAAATTTAGGAATTTAATTCATAAACAATACCGCCTCCAAAATTTATGAATATAAATTAAATTTTTAATAAAAGAAATTAATAAGAAGCATAGTCCATAAATGTTATTATGGGCCGTGGGCCCACTTTTATTCCGAACTTAAAGGATGTTTTGAAAATGGTGAAAAATTAATTATTGTTTTTTTTTCCTTTTTTTTTTCGGTCAAAATTATTATTTTTATAAATAAATTGTTTGTAATCAGGTCTATTAGGGTAAAAGTACCCTCGTGTCGGGATTATTGAGAAAATGTTGTAAGAAATATTCGTATCGAGATTAGATATGCATGTGTATATAGAGTATGTAAATCAGGTGATTGATTTTCTTTTCTTTTTAAAGAAGGTTACTCGTTCGTGACCTATCCTGGATTAGGGTTGTCTAACTCGACACGAAGCAATACATAGAGACTCTGATCAACCAACTCTATGTTTGCGATACGAGAATTATGAATTATCATCATGTGGAAAAAATCAAGTGTAAAGATATAGGTCCACGTACTTCTTGCGATGACCCTGTGAAGCATAATCGACGATATTGGTGTGGAGATCAATGAAGGAGCACGATCGATGACCCTCTAGCGGAATCAACACAAATGATAACACAGGTGCACTGGTTGTCTAACGTAGGTTATGTGCTAACGATGATCAAACGAGGATCTGTATTGTCGTTGATGAGACGATCGTTGTCATTTAGAGAAATGTACGATTAGGGAAAAAAGATGAGAGTAGACGAATTGAGGGGAAAAAAGAGTAGAGAGATAGAGAATCCCGATAAATCTCATATCAATGGAGTTAGTGTCTCTTACTCGTATACTCGGGATTTTTTTATAGCAGTTTATTAAATATTAGTAAAAGAATTATCTAAAATCTAAATAAAAAAAAAAGAAAAAAAGGAAATTTTGATGAAATAGTTTATTATTATTTTTAAATATAATTTTCAGTTTGGGCTATTTAGCTAGACACTACAAATTCCCAAAAACTAAACTATGCCTTATATTGGGCCTCATAGACCAATTTGATTCGGCCCATTAAGTAGCATGACCCGACCCGCTTACTTTCACGCCTGTAGATTCCGATGAATTTTTCAGATCTATTTTCATCGTCTCCAGATTTTCGAAATGCTCTGCGACTCCACAATTCGTCCTTTGGTTTCTTGGTAATCAAACGAATCGCCTTTTGTTATCCTCCCCGTTTTCAGATTTGTCTGTTTCTCATTTGTTTAATTCGAACTACATCTGAATTTTCCAGTCTCTTGCTTGATTGCAGAGGTTTTGATCTTTTGATTGCACGATCGAGGTCGAACGGGATCAACAATGGGATTCTTGGTGACGTCCCTTATTTTCGCCGTGATTGGAGTCATCGCGTGTTTTTGCTCCTTAATTTGCTGTAACAGAGGAGCTTCGACTAATTTGTAAAGTCCTTGCTCTTTATCGATTTTCTTTCTCTATTTTCATACATGTGTTGAGCTGTTGATCCAGAAGCAATTGAGCTGCTACGGAATCTAACTCGTTTGTTTTTGCTGATAACTATGTTTGATTTCCATATGCTATTCAACTGTGCTAAGTTTTGTTGATCATTAGTTCTACTGTAGCCAATCTGCTATTGATTCTAAGTCCTTGTGTTGTTGGCTTTTAGACATTTAATCTGTTGTTTGTATTCTAGGACATACATCAATGATTTTATATATCCAATGACTGCCATTTTTGTAACACTGAAAGTTCAGGCGCATGTATCTAGGCTGGTATATTGCATTGTTAAGATTGTAATATGAGTTTATAGGATTTAAGATCTCAACGTGTATCCAAATTATTAGGTTCACACAGAAAGGTCTTTGGCAATATGAAATTAGGGGGAACTATGTGGAATATTGAGTAGGATGGAACAATATTGTTAACAAAAGATGTGAAACTTGAGAATATTTTATTAGGTCAATGGAGGATATGAGAATTTTTATAAGACTTTACTGCTTCTGCTAAAGAAAAACATCATTCTGGAAAATTGTTTATCGAAATTTATCTGTCGAACTATGTCGTTCTTGGTTTAAGTATACAAGTGTTTTCTATCTTGGCGTTGAGGGTAAATAATTGGTAAGCTTGATGATGAAATAGCCTCATGGTTTAAAAACTGATCAGAACCTAAACTATGTATACTAAAACAACATTATTCTGGTGCTCGTCTTATTTGTAAATTGCTGGTTGTTTCTCTAGCTTCTTTCTTTGGTGCTCGTCTCTGCAACTACGTCACTACTCACCCTTGGAGCAGTGTTCGTACTAGAGATTAAAACTCTCTTAAGTAGTCTTATAGCTATGTAATTTTGTTCAATTTCCCTTACTCTAGAAAAGGTCATATATGGGTAGTCTCTGAAACTTCATATGTAGAGTTTACGTTGCGTGGTTAAATCTGCTTGCCTCATCGATATTCGTGCTTGACGACAAAACTTATGAAAGACTATTGATCATTCATCTGACTTCCATGGGATCTTAATACATATTTGAAACGAACAATCAAAGTGCTATTGAACTTTTGTACCATTACTCCTTTGCATATGCGTATGAATATTTCTTTCATTGCATTCATGCAGGTGGCTAATATTGCTATTCTTCATTGCAGGTTTCACCTTACTTTGATAACTACTGCAACAATATGCTGCTGGATGATGTAAGTCTTATGTTTTTCTTGCGTTTGATAACCACTAATTTCCTTTGTGCTATAACATTAGCTTGTTATGATAGAGGACAAACTGATGTTTTCCAAACGCGTCTTTTTTTCTTCCTTTTTTTTTCCCTTCTTTTTATTTTATCTAAGAAACCAAAGTTTCATTGAGAAAAGTGAAAGAATGTACAAGAGCATGTAAAGCAACACAAAAGGAGTCCTCAACTTTGGGAAAAGACCTCAATTCAAAAGAATACCACTAAGTTGTCAATTACAAAAAAATTCAAATAGTAGACACCCATGAAGATGCATAGAATCTCACTACCTCCCACACCTCCAGTGAAGATTTTTCCACCCCTCTAAAAATCCTACTATTCTTCTCAAGCCACACTCCCGAGTCCTTACAAGATAGCATTTAACAGGCCTGCCACAAAACTCTTCCCTTATCCCAAAAAGGAGAGTTCACTTAATCTCTCAATCAAAGAGCACCTATTCCTAATATACGCGTCAACAACCCCAGACAAACTAAAGCACTGACTCCAAACAAATTCAAGTTGCTGTCTAAAGCAACAAGCCGTTGCTTGCTTGGAGAGAAGCTCTAGTAAGATTTTTCTTTAGCGAAGAAAGATCCACCTAGAAGGAGAAAATATATTGTACAGCTGCAATAATGTATGAATTGATTAATGAAAACATAGAACCCGCAATAAAACCCTGGACCTTTGGCGGACGTGTCTTCTTGAAGAAGAAAAACATTAGAATGCACCATAAAATGCACTGCTAGATGTAAATATATCGTGAAAATGTCATAACAAATTTTGAAGGCTTTGGTAATTCTTAGGACTTGATGGAAGTTTTCTTTTCATAATATTGATACTTACAGACTATTATGTACAAATAATGAGTCATAAAAATAAGGAAACAATCTTAGATTATAATGTCCACAACATAGATACTGTAGTTATGATGTTTCTTAAAATTCCATCACGCAACCCCCGCGTTCCCCCTCAAGAAGGGGCTAATGGATATTTTCTCATATCAACTTGCTTGGAATCATGCACCAATCAACTATGTGGTTAACTCGTGTTATTTGGCTACTTATTGATACTAGAGGTGTACAAATAAAGACTTTATCCAACTTTTTCTTTATGAAATGTCTTTTGGTTTTAATGTATTTTATTAGGTCATGTTGGATTGGGTTGTTTGCAATATTAATTATTGACTTATTGACGATGAACCTTTCTTTGAAGAAGTTTCAAACAGACCAACTTAAAAAATTCTTGACATTATTCTGAACTCTGGTCCCAAAATTGACTGGCTACCTTTTTTTCCCATCTCCATCTAACCAGATTTCCTCCTCCGTATGTACAATTATTTAATATAGACTTCTTATTATCAATTGATCCATCATAGCATCAATAGGCTTCTAGGTTTAATTTTAACCCTTTTAGTTTTCTGGGTGTCTTGTTGAAGGGCCCTAAATTAGGGAAATAAAAAAGCCTCTCTATCTGTTCTAGAGTTTCTTTTCAGATTATAAAGATATTGAATTCACTTCAACACACTGTTTTATAAACAGCCACTCACATTTCAGGACAACCTGTTATTGTTAGAGTTTCTATTATAATTAGACACTAAAGTTGCGTAATATATATACCGACTACTAAATTTATTATGCATTTTTTTAAATTTAGGTGGGCAATTGTATATCTTGCACAAATGAAGCCACTTATTGTTCCAATTCTGAATGACTCGGAGTGAAGATAATTTTGGGAACTTCTACTACTAGTTGTGTCTTATGAATCTAAATCATCACAGGGTTGCTGCTGATAACCCTAAGATATGTTATATTTCCCAGGTTCCATGAATCTATGTTGCATTTCAGATTGAATCTGTGCAGTTCATAATTTGAAGATGACCTTTAATTGGGTTCTGTATTTTGTGTTTCCCAAGTGCTGTTTTAATTACTTTCCATCAAATTCTTGGGAAGATCGACCATTGCTCATGGCTATTTAATACAGAACTCCATTTATGAAATAAAGGCTGGGGATTTTATTTGATTTTTTCGTATCTCAATTCTTTATCCCTTGATGCCTCAATCATTGATATTCATAGGGGAGATAGATCTAGAACAAATTGAAAGAAGTGCTACAAAATCCATTTCTATAAGAATGATCATAGAAGATCCAATGTCCTAGAGTTCTTTAGGAGTCTTGTCTTAAAATAAGACACTAATATCTTGTAGGAAGAAGAGGGTGAAGAGTTGGCAAGCCCAAAATCGCTTCAATCACATGGAATCAACTCCACGGGAAGTGAAAGATGAAGAAAAAACACACAAATTTACTAAGAAAATCAACGGATATCAGAATCTTACACCAAAAGGTTGTGTTCTAGTCAATTCACACCAAGACAGTGAATTTACAAATACTTAATAAGTAGCCATATGAGAGTGATGAGAACGACAATTCCAACCACTGATGAAATCATTGACATGCAAGTGCATCCACCCTTGGTCCGCTTGTTCATTATTGCCAGCCTCTTCTGCACTCTCTGTTTTAATACAATGATTAACGATACTGTCAATGAATTTGAACTAGTAGATATTGTTCTCTGTGAGCTTAATCTTTTCAGAATTCCTTTCAAGGTTTTTAAAAAGCGTTTTGCTAAGAAGAGGTTTCCACACCCTTATAAAGAATGTTTCGTTCTCCTCTCCAACCGATGTGGGATCTCCCAATCCACCTCCTTTCAACCCAGCGTCCTTGCTGGCATATCGCCTCGTGTCCACCTCCCTTTAGGGCTTAGCCTCCTCGCTGGCACATTGCCTGATGTTTGACTTTGATACCATTTGTAACGGCCTAGCCCACCACTAGCAGATATTGTTCTCTTTGGGATTTTCCTTTCAGACTTCCCCTCAAGGTTTTTACACCTTTATACAAAATGTTTCGTTCTCCTCCCCAATCGATGAGAGATCTCACAATAATAATCTAGATCGTCGAGGTAGTTTGAATAGTTAGGAGAACCAATCCGGACTTTCGAGGGAGAGGCAAAATTTTTCAAAATTTACGTCCTATGTAATCTTTCAAATTTGATAACTTGGGAAGGCAAATATTTTCTATCTTTTCCAACATGGTGAACCCTCTCACAGTTATAGTACACAACAGATATGTACACAACAAACACCCAATCATGTAAGAAAAGAATCAGAACAAGAGATTCGTACCCGTAATCGGGAATCTGTAACATCGACATGTTCATCCAAATCATCCTGCACCATTGAACAGAGTTAAAAACAAGACTAAAATTATAAGAATCGAGTTCATGAGAAGACTTAGCGATCAAGTAAGTCAACAAATGAATAAACACGACAACAATCGAAAGACATACGATAAGTCTCGTGTGAAGGCTAAGTTCTTCATTGACAGCCAATGCAATATGTTTTGTGCTCATTATAGTCCCTTCCAGTTTCTCGAGGCCTTCATCTTGCTCTGCTCCAAATATCACATTTTCACATTAACAGAGATTCATACTGATATTTTTCCAGTGACTTTAAACAAATAAACCTGCCTCTCATAACTTGTCGTTGAAAACCGAGTAGGCCTCGGTTGTCTAAGCCTTCTGTTCTATTCTCTGCTGGCTTTATTTCTGGACCAAGTAAGCTATCTCGGTTAGCAAAGTTAGACATGTTCAAAGTCGAAGCCATCTGGTTAGCTTTCGATCTCAAATTCGCTATCATATCCCTGCGACGATTCATCTCTTTCTCCGGTCTGCAAGCCACGAGACACAGAAATAATATACCACCAAGAACACACAATTCCCAGAAAAAACCATAATCACATGGCTTACATTGGTTGCTTTCCTTGAAGCTTGGGTAACTGAGTCTGCAAGGTATCAAGTCTGGTACCCAATATTGTGATCTTCCTGCGTATAGCTGAGGCATGACGCTGAGCTTCTGGTCCAGAAGCAGAACTTCTCCCAGAAATCATGCCATTGATATCTTCAGAGAGTTTCATGGCTTCATTGTATTCCTTCACCCATGATTCCAAAGTATACGCCATTCGCCTTCAATCCAAACACCACAAAAATCGAGAAGAGATTACAAGATAGTATATAGAAACTACTGCACTAAGTATAGTGGAGAAATATCTACTGCTCTATATACTTTTGATTTCTTGAGATGAAAACCTAGGTATGGTGGATGAGTATTTACCGTAAAGACCTATCAATCTATTCCTAAAATATCTAGGTATCTTTAGTCTAAAATACTTAAATCATTTTTTTTTAAACAATGAGCTCATACAATTATTTAGCTTGACCTATGAGGGAGCTCATACAATTATTTGGCTTGGCGTTATTAGGTTAATGATGATATTTGTCGTTCATCCATAGAAAGAGAAGCGAGCAGAAGACAAAAACTAGATTAAGCTAATCCAGGTAGAGCTGAATCCTTAGAATAATCTAGAAGAATCACACACGATTTGGTCAACTGAAAGATCAAACGTTTCCATCCATACACAAACCAAGGACAAACAGAAAACGGAGAATTGAGGTACAAACCATAGAATCAAACACTGAAATCAACAGATACCATAGAACGAACAAACAAATACATCGAATGTGCCCTAAAAAAAAAAAAAAAATTAAGCAAACTACCAGACGATACAGAGATCATAACCAAAAGGAAACGGAACTTACCGTTTGGAAATCAGAATTGACGTTCGAAAAATAAGAGAATTCAACCGGCAGCAATGGCAGATCGGCTGGGGAATTTATAGAATAGCTATGAAGGATGGTACAAATCCGCCACCGCCGGCGACCAACATTCGTCGATCAATTGGAATCAGGAATCAGAACGTCGTAATTTGGATCTGCGCAAATTGGTTTGAAAATTCCTAGAGGGAGAAAATCAAGAAGAAAATGAAACAATAAAAAGAAAGAAAGGCGTTCCTCGAGATCATTGGGCACTGCTGTGGGTCTCATATGTACCTTGTAATCCTTTAATCGTTCTAACCAGAATCATGATACCCATAGGGGCCATCGAGGGCTCAACCTCGTTCAACGTCTACAATCCACTTTATTTGAAGGCGTAATGTTCTCACTAGCATACTGCTCGGTGTTCGGCTATAATACCATTTGTAACAGCTCAAGCCTATCTTCGGTCTGTTACGTCCTTATTGGACCTCACAAACCTAACTCTCCGACTAAAGGAATGTGTCATTCTCCTCTCTAATCAACGTGAGAACTCATAATTTACCCCCACTTGAGAGTCTAACGTTCGCATTGGCACGCTGCTTTATGTCTACAATCCACCCCACTTAAGGGTTTACCGTCCTCACCAGTATACCACTCGGTGTCTAGTTTTACTAACGTTTGTAAGAGCCAAAACCCACTGCAGGTCTGTTATGATCACCATCAATCTCACAATTGTAAAACGCATATACTTATAAAATCAACCTCAACATTCACTGATGAGTTTTAAAATCGATTGATTAAACATAAAATTAAAAAATTTAATTCACCCACTATATTTTTTTAATATAAAAATAGTTTTTTTTTTTTTTTTGGTAAGCTAAACTATAAATATTACAATAATTTTATAAATTTAAGGTTAAATTTATATAATTTATTAATTTTTTTTATAGCATATATATATATATATATATTTATTTATTTTGTTATAAATTGAAAAAAAGAAACAAATTGGAGAAGAAGGAAAAAAAAAAAAAAAAAGAAAGAAACGANGCACAGAGCAGCGCCTCAATATACTATTTTCCCTTCTGGCTTCCATGGCTCTGTGAGAGAGATTCATATAAGAGAGAGAGAGAGAGAGAGAGAGAGAGAGAGATTGTCCTTCGGGAAGAGGAGGGGAAGAAGGAGGAGGTTGAGGTTGAGGTTGAGGTTGAGAGAGAGAGAGAGGGATCCACAGTGAAGGAGAGATGTCTGACCTAGACCGTCAAATTGAGCAGCTGAAGAATTGCGAGCCGCTGAAGGAGTCTGAAGTTAAAGCTCTTTGCCTTAAGGCCATGGAAATCCTCGTCGAAGAGAGCAACGTTCAGAGAGTTGATGCCCCCGTTACTGTAAGTCTCACTCTTCTTCCCCATTTTGGGGATTCTGGATTCCACTTCGAGATGTTTGACTCTGTTTCAATCAAGGGCGGCGGCTCTTTCTTTCTTCTTCTCGTATTGTTGTGCTTTTCGGGTTCCTGATTTGGATTTCTCTCGAGTATTGTGGTTTTTTTCTAAATTTTATATCTGGGGTTTCGTTCCTTTTCACTGTAACACTGGTCTTTTTAGGTCAGTTTTTGAGTTTTGATTGCGAATTGGAATTCTGGTCTATAATTTCGTTCTTTTTTGGAAAAACAAGTGGTTCTTAAGGACTATCATGTTGTTGAAATTTGAGATGATTATGGCTTAAATTATTGGTATAACGAATGAGAGAGTGTTATTGTTGTTTGGCGACATCATAAACACTGAAATTGGTAAATGTTGAGGAGATTTCTTTTGCTTATGTTCAGTCTTTTACTTTTTGGAACAGAAACATTATGAGGACATTACAAAAGGAGTTCACAATTTCTTGTTTTCTCATTAACCAATTTTTTGTTCTTTTCATGGTGTTTGAGCATTAATTTTACCTTCTCCATTAGCAATACAATGCTTCTTGTTTACACTTATTGCTGTTGTTTCTGCTTATTCTGTAGTTGTTACTTGGTCAGGCTTGACTAAGCAGCACTTTAATAATTTCGTGGATCTTATACGCCAGACCTGGAACCATTTATTGAACAAACTTGATGGCTTTGGTCTGGGGTTCAAGTGGAGCCACCAAAGCTTTTTCATGTCTAATATTCCTTTTGCCCTTTTAAAATAAGAATCCAACATTTCACTGAAGTACAACGGAGTAGGACACCACCCGATGACCGAGGAATTATGTCCAACTATGTTCGAGTTTCAGATTTGGATTGATTTGTATTATTATTGTTATGTGTTTCTAACCTTTTCCTATGTTTCTTTTTACGTAGATATGTGGAGACATCCATGGGCAGTTTTATGACATGAAAGAGCTTTTTAAAGTAGGAGGCGATTGTCCAAAGACAAACTACTTATTTCTTGGCGATTTTGTTGATAGAGGATTTTACTCAGTTGAGACATTTCTACTTCTACTTGCTCTTAAGGTAATCAATTTTATTTTTTTTAAAAATATTTTTAATAGTCAAAACTATAGTCTTCTTACATTTATATTTGATCTTTAGAGATTACGTGATCATTAAATATCATTTGAGTTTTGGTTTCGGTTTTATTGGTTTTCAAAACTAGGTTTAAATTTGATTCAGAAAGACTTTTTTTTTTAGATATCTAATAGAAATTGGTGTCTATAAATTTTGTATGTTTTCACGAGCCAAAGAAAAAAAAAATCAATGAACTTATAATGGGAGATTCCTGGAAACTGAGCAGGAGATCAAGGTTTTTTTTTTTTTTTTTTGGGTGACTTTTACTGAAATAGTTGCATGCAACTGTTTTACTTTTGTGGTTAATTGGGATCCAATTATTGGTAATAGTAGTTGTTGAATTGAGAGGCTAAGATGTTGAAAGAGTGAGTTGTCCTTGATATGAGGAGTAATGAGGTTCTGCTTATACCGTAGAGGATTCCATGTGAGTTTTCTTCCATAGGGATTTGCTTCATAATATCTGGGAGATTTTCTTGGAGGCAATGGTATCAACAACTTGTATTTGTCTTATCCAAAACTATCTTTCGCACAACACATCTTTATGAGATAGGAGCCAAGGTACCTAAGAATAGGTATCTACCATATTGTCTTTACCTATTTCAAAATGATCAACGCTATTGCGAGGATCCAAATTGGTTTCCAACCTTCACATTACCTGCGTGTTCTGTGTGAGAAGGTGGGGTAATAATTGACAATTCATTATTTCACTGGCAGCATGTTAGCATAGTTTGAGGGTCTTCATTGTGATAATGCGAACCTTTCTTGAATTACTCCTTGATCCTTAGGACTCACGGATTCAAAATATTCATGGCTCTCCCTTTAGAGATGCGGCTAAAACTCCTTGGAGAGTGGTATAGTCTTATGGGTATTTATGAATTTTGGAATGCAAGAAATAGGAGAATTTTTGTAAATGGAGAAATTTTTGTATGAGAAGTTTGGGATCGCATCAGGATTCAAGCTTCTCTAGGTGTCTTTACCTGGGAATTTCTGTAACCCCTTTTTGTTATTTACTACTTCTGGTAGAATCTTTTTCTTGTCACTTCTTGGATTCAAAAGAATGATTCTTTTCTTTCCTGAGCTCAACTTATCTTTGATTTAATATACTCATCAAGTTTCTTATGATGACAAGAAAGCAACAATAATAATATTGATGGTGATTGTCCCTGGCTCTGGTGTAGTATAGTTGTAACCTTTTTTCTTGCAAAATAATAGATGCTGCTGTGGATGGCTTTGGCCTGAAAAGTATCAGGATCCCGTCACACTCTACCAGCAGAAGAAACAACATAAAGGATTAGGTTCCACCTGTATAGGTTTATCTCATAGTTGTGTTCCTTCAAAGTGTGAAAGTTGTTTTGGAAATTATGTCATAGTTGTGTTTCTTCATAATTACTATCCCTTCAGATTTCTGGGAGCTTTTTATTCTTGATTTTCTAACCTTTTTTTTTTTTTTTTTTTTTTTTTTTTTTTTTTTTT
>NW_019272019.1:2198924-2222710 GCF_002738345.1 Cucurbita maxima
TTTTTTTTTTTTTTTTTTTTTTTTTTTTTTTTTTTTTTTTTTTTTTTTTTTATAATAAGAGGGATGTTCCGAACTTACATCGGTAGTGGCAACTCAAACTAGGGATAGAAAATGCCTATTTCTTTTTGCAATTTGTCAAAGGGTGGCCAGGAAACTGGCTTCTATGGACTGGCATTTAACAGGAAGCTCCTGCAAAGTAGCCCAGATCTACTGCCCCAAGCATGTCAAACGATTGGACGAGTTTATTTGGATTGCTAGTTAGTGGTGCTGTTTGAAGCCCAATGCACAGCAGTGAAAGAATCAACCTTGGCCTCCATTATATATCATTACTAACTTATATCAGAATGAATAATGAAACATGATGTGGTTGCAATCCCTGAAGACTTTTCTTAAAGCACGCTAACACACCTTATTGATTTTGGTGGCTATGATCAGATATTTTCCTTTGAAGGAAAACATCAGATTTTATATTGCTACTGACACTGAAACATCTGTGTTCGGACTAGGTGTGACTTAATAAGACCAGAAGCCAGTATTAGTATTACAAACAATTTACTTTATAAAATATTTATGACGTGTTTGATTAAAGGAGAGTTGGTTGGCATCTCCTCTTACAGGGTTGGGAACAGTCTACAGGCTTCCTTGTTTAACATATACGGATAAGGGGTTTATGTCAAATACCAGTTTGTAGATAAAAATATGATATCATGCATGGTATTTTCGTCCATAAAGCGCACCCTATTTATTTTAGTTTTTAGCCTAACTAAAGTGAACTATTTTTTATTTCAGGTGAGATATCCAGATCGGATAACTCTCATCAGGGGGAACCATGAAAGCCGTCAAATCACACAGGTTAAGTTTCTTGATCTTACTGTCCTAGATAAACACTTTTTTTTGGTTAATATTCTGTTTTCTCTTTACAGGTTTACGGATTTTATGACGAGTGCCTTCGCAAATATGGCTCTGTGAATGTTTGGAGATACTGTACCGATATTTTTGATTACTTGAGGTTTGCAAATTTCAGATTTAATCATTTATCACAGAGAGAGGGAGAGAATAAAACAGGGCATGTTACTGTTTAGTGTATGAGGAAATGAATTGGAAGTCATGAATCTATATATAATCCACAAGAAATTAGTTTGGCGAGTTGGTGAATTGCGTGTAAAAAAAGTTAATGAATGCAGTACTAGTCAAGACCCCTATATTGCTTATTTGTTTCTTTCTGAATCCATCAGTCTCTCGGCTCTTATTGAAAACAAGATATTTAGCGTCCATGGTGGTCTCTCTCCTGCCATGACAACACTAGATCAGGTTAGAATCCTTCCTTGCTCTCACTCGTTCTTATATATATATATATATATGTAAGGTTGAACTCAGTCCTCCGCATACTGCCATTTATTTATATCCAGATTAGAATAATTGATCGAAAGCAAGAAGTACCTCATGACGGTGCCATGTGTGACCTACTGTGGTCTGATCCTGAAGACATTGTAGATGGTTGGGGTTTGAGTCCTCGAGGTGCCGGTTTCCTGTTTGGTGGCAGCGTAGTTACTTCTTTTAACCACACGAATAACATTGATTATATTTGTCGAGCTCATCAGTTGGTAATGGAAGGATACAAATGGATGTTTAATAATCAGATAGTTACAGTCTGGTCTGCTCCTAATTATTGTTACAGGTACATTATCCTCAACGACTTCGTCTCAATTTTGTGCTAATCTAATGGTTCATAACAGTCTTCATTCTGTTTCAGATGTGGTAATGTAGCTGCCATACTTCAACTGGATGAGAACCTTAATAAACAGTTTTGTGTCTTTGATGCTGCTCCACAGGTATGGTCAAGATTTTTATTATATCTGAACCTCGCCTTTCGAGTACACAATAGTTGCTGTGTATCAAATGTTATATAGTCCGAGTAATACAGGATTACCTTTCCATGCACAACCCTTGGTCCAAAAAGTTTTTCCATGCAACCCCCTGGACATTTTTGTTTTATAGTCATTGGGTTGTAACTTGTAATGCACTTTTCATTGGATGCCTATACTTGCATTCTCGTCAGTTTCGCTTGCAATGAGAAAGGTTAAGGGTGGAGATGTGTGAGATCCCACATCGGTTGGGGAGGAGAACGAAACATTATTTATAAAGGTGTGGTAACCTCTCCCTAGCAGACAAGTTTTAAAAACCTTGAGGGGAAGCCCGTAAGGGAAGACCCAAAGAGGACTGCTAGCGGTGGGCTTGGGCCGTACAAATAGTATTAGAACCAGACACCGAGCGATATACCAGCAAGGAGGCTGAGCCTCGAAGGGGGTGGATTGGGGGTCTCACATCGGTTGGAGAAGAGAACGAGTGTCAGCAAGGACGCTGGGGTCCGAAGGGGGGTAGATTGTGAGATCCCACATCGGTTGGGGAAGAGATCGAAACATTCTTTATAAGGGTGTGGAAATCTCTCCTTTAAGTTTCTCTTCTTCTTCCTCTCTCTCTTCTTTTTTTTCTTCTTTTTTTTCTCTCTTTCCCTTTCTTCTTTTTCTCTGCCAGCACCTCTGGAACAAGGGTTAAATAACTCAAACTAAACAACGCCTTGCCCCAAACGTTCCTTTAGTGGGTGGAATAAGCCTTTTCTCATAGGTTAGTGGTGTGCGCCCATAATGCAAGTAATGTCAACACCCTGTTACAAAATAAGTATTTGAATGCTAATAACCATTAGCCAAGTTTGCGTCACTCAACCACTGTTATAAAATTAACATTGAAAACAAACTCTTTGCTTATTCTTTACCGAACTTAGTACTTCCATAGAAATTGGAGAAATTTATCTTTCTGCATTTGTTGATATTACCATACATTGTGTTGGATTGTTTATACGTTGCAGGATTCAAGAGGAAATCCAGCCAAGAAACCCGCTCCAGATTACTTCCTCTGAAATCCAACCAAAGAAGATAAATGCTCATCATTTCGTGTATGTTCCAAACCGATAAAACGATAGACAAATTCTGCAGTCGCATGGTGCAGACGGTTTCACGAAACCATGGGAATCAATGCCATTGGACAAGGATATTCCTTAAGCAGCAAAAAGCTGTGATCACTTAGGATGCTTGAGTTTAGTTTCCTGGTTTACCCGTTATTTGTTGTTGATGTGTTTACATGTAATGAGTGCATTAGAAATTGTCATGTAAAATGCAGATTCCTCCAAACAAATGATGCCTCCTGATGATGATGATGATGATGATGGGGTCTTCCAAAAGGAGGTGCTCTCAGTATTCCATGGGGTAAGGATAAGTTTGTTGACATTGATCTTGGGAACTCTGTGAGAGGGAGATGTCTGAATTATAGAAGAAAAAAAAGAACAAAAATATATGGTTCTGTTGCCACTTGGGACAAAATTTTAGTCAGAACCCAAATTCTTCATGGATTGCTCTCTTTTGAGTCCATCTTCCCACTCCATTCTCTTCTCTCTTTGAACTGTTTCAATAGTTTCGATTGCTTTCTGCTATATATATATATATATGTATGTATGTATGTATATGTGTGTATATATGTGTATGTGTGTATATATGTATGTATATGTGTATATATATGTATGTATATGTGTGTATATATCTTGGTTTAGTTCATGAATTTCTGGAATTTGTCTGGATGAACTAAGAAACGTGACCGCATGTCTATTTGATATTGTCGTCAAAAAGAATTGAAGTTGAAGATTCAGATTTTCAAAAGATTTGAATAATTTTACGTCTAATAAAATGTTAAATTTTTAATTATGCGTGAGGTATATAAGGAGTTCTTTAAACTCCGTTTTTAATGACTCATGGTTCACAAAATTAAAAATTTAAATAGCAATTAGACGTCGTCCTATCGATACAACTTTTAAAGTTAAATTGTTGACTTCTCCGCAAAATTTGAGGGTTGCACTCGTCCTCTTTCACACTCTAAAACGTAGTTGTGTGATTAACGTGTGAATTTTTTTGAGAAGTACCTCAGGGGATGTGCCGCTCTTGTTATTAGGGTTTTGATAGGGGTTGGATGGCTCTGGGTATGGGATACAAAGGCAGCAGTTGTTGATTAGGGTTGGATGGCCCCGGGTATGGGATACAAAGGCAGGAGAGGTCATCCGCTGAGCTAGATTGATTTAAAGCTAAATTAAGTTTGTTAAATTTTGTGCAGAGAGGAGCTAGATTTGAGAAACCCCAAAATCAGAATTTCTTAAAATTTCTGTATCTTCACTCAACATTTTCATTTGGGTAACTTCAAATTCCCGCAGTTCACTCCAAATCAGAGAGAACAATCATCTTCTCCGCGATATGGGTTCCGCTTTGAAGTTCATAGTGTTCTTGCTTTTAGTAGCTTCTACCTCTTCCCATCTCAATTCCAGCGGAGAGGGTTTCATTTCGATGGTCATATCCCAAAAGGGTCTTAACTTCATCAAGGATTTCTTGATCGACAAGGCAGTTTCCACCATCATTCCACTTCGTTTCCCCGATATTGAGAAGACTGTCAATATCGCTCTTATTGGCAAAGTTCATATCGTTCTTTCCGACATAATCATCGGCAGCATCGAGGTCGAATCCTCGCATATTCGGATCGGCGATACGGGTGTCAATATAGTTGTTGCAAAGGCCACTGCTGATATGAGTATGAAATGGCAGTATACCTACAACACTTGGCTGTTTGAAATTTCTGATTAAGGAGACGCCTCTGTACAGGTAATTCAGCTACTCTGTAACGCTATTTGCTTTATTGATGCTGAAAAGTATGAACATAGTCTGATGCATGTGTTACCAAGTGATTTGGATGTGAGATATTTAAGCCTCATATAGAAACTTTTGTGTGTTATGATCTTTGTGGTCTTTTGGAGCTGGCTTCATGGACCCTTTTGGATTTGTAGGATTGGTGGGGTAGGCCATGAACATAACGAACGATCAAGTAGGGACAAACCATTCTTAATTTGTTGGTACCAAAATTAAAGCATTGGATTCAGTAGCTTGGGCTGCAACAAGAGCTTGATGTCGTTATGTTGATAAAAAATGGCTTTAGGGATGTTAACAAATTGGTCTACTACAGAAATGAGACTTCATAAGTTTAGGGACTTGAGAACGGAACAAAAGACGGGGCACTCAATCGTCTTCTGAAAAAAGGATGACACTAACGCCCCTATTATCCAAAGAGAAAGGGAAATCTAGAATATGATCAATATCTGTCTATTCCAATGCTTGGCCATGAATTTGATGTCTACCCATAGTTTTTGGAGCGTGTGTTGTAGGGATTGTGATATGAAAACCCTTGAATTTTGGAAATTGGGAACGTTATTTGAACCCCTAGTTATCTTTTTGAACCCCTAGGATTGTGATACGAATTGTCTTTTGATCTAACCAAGGGACATTGAGAATTAGTTCTGTAACGGCCCAAGTCCACCGCTAGTAGATATTGTCTTTTTTGGGCTTTCCCTTTCGAACTTCTCCTCAAGGTTTTTAAAACATGTCTACTAGGGAGAGGTTTCCACACCCTCATAAAGAATGTTTCGTTCTTCTCCCCAACTGATGTGGGATCTTACAATCCACTCCCCTTCGGGGCCCAACGTCCCTGCTGACACTTGTTCCCTTCTACAATTGATGTGGGGCCCTCCAATCCACCCTCTTTCGGGGTACAACGTCCTTGCTGGTACATCGCCCGGAACCTAACTCTGATACCATTTGTAACAGCTCAAGCCCACCGCTAATAAATATTGTCCTCTTTGGGCTTTCCTTTTCGAGCTTCCCCTCAAGGTTTTTAAAACATGTCTGCTAGGGAGAGGTTTCCACACCCTTATAAAAAATGCTTCGTTCCCCTCTCCAACCGATGTGAGATCTCACAATCCACCATTTTCAAGGCCCAGGTGTAATGACCGCTCTCCGACGCATCGAATCACAAATCGCTACGTGGACTCTAGGGTAAAAGCCTTACAATATTTCCATTTTATAAAATGGGAGACACAAGAAAATTATAGTTACCTAATAAGCATTTAAAATTCAAAATAGTTTCAAAACATTAAGGGATCCGCATAGTCACGTCAAAAGAAATCAGTTACAAAATAGCACAAGTTTTCCCAAAATAAACATCAAAATGACATTAAAAACGACATGGACAAAGAGGACTCGATCTAAGGGTCTCCACTGCAGCCGCACGGCTCCGCACGTTTTCGCCACCGACATCGGTCTACTTAACACCTGAAAAAAATAGCAATAACATGGGATGAGTATAAAAATACTCCGTAAGCAACCTACTTGTAAAAGCTCTTATTGGACTTAATCCTATTCACGGTATCTTTGCTAGGTTCTCGAATCTATCTCTAGCAAAGTCTACTTTGGTCTCAAAAGAAGACCCTATGAATTCTCATTGATATGGATTTTATTCCATACCTAACTATCTACTGAGCTCAAATCAGTGGATTCTGCCTAGTGGTGCCTGACTTACCTATTCTTGAGAATCAATAACTACCTGCCACTACGCCCCGTCGGGCTGGGTCAATAAACTACCTGTCTTACACCCCTGTGGGGTTTAGATCAGTAAAAGGCCATGGCTCTCCGCACTAGGCACCCCTGACGTAGTACTACAGTAGTCTGCTCACTATGGCCACCCATATCCACTATAGGTGACAACTAAGAGACGGTAACTCATAATCTATGAAATTCATAATTCACGCTATCTAGCACATAACAAATGGTCCAATTCACAAATGGGCAATAATGGGCTATCCAAGCCCCAAATCAAAGCCGAACAAAGTATCAAGGCTTACATCATACTCATCATGCAAATCAAGAATTAACAATCTACCTCGACATCCTAGGAAACACATAAACCCAAATGCCTATCAGAGAATTTCACATGTGGAAGCTATATATAACCCTAACTATAATCAAGGTATAATCATTCACGATATTGAAGTACAACACACATGAAACTAATGTTAACCAAACTCCTAAGTATGATACCAGATCGTTTGCCCATACTCCAAACCGACTCCTACCAGCATTTCTTAGAAACTTGCTCAATGCGGTTACTTGTTGTAGGCTTCCCGAGATTGTTCCCAGTCTTCAACAAATTTTCAATTTCTTCAAAGATCTTCAATTAGGTCCTACATTAAGAAAATATATCAAAAGTATAGAAGTTGGGTAGAAATCGAGTCAAACGATGCAAATTTGTTAGAATTGGGTCTCTGAACCTTGGATCATGTTTACTTTCGAGTCTGATTTGGGTAGTGGGTTGGAGTCAGCTAGATGGGTCGGGTCGGGCCAGTGTTGACTTTCGAGTCACTAGGCGGGTAGGGTCGGTGCAGTTTTGGCAGGGCGGTTTGGTATAGTGGGTCGATTTGGTCTAACGGTTGGTTAAATCCAGCGATCAGCTCCTTCCTCCCCTCGACTTTCCTTCACTTCTTCAGCTTGTTCGACACTTGCCAACGTTCCTTTTTCCCTCTTCTTCGACCCTTGATTGTCTGACTTTGTTTTCAAGCAATGGTACTTCCTTGCCAGCTTATGGCCTCGTTGGTATTTTCTGCCGTGTGGTTGCTTTGACTCCTACGGAGTACTTGGCATTTTCCCTCTGATTTCAAACATCTTGGTTCAACCCCCTCCCTCTGATTTATTGGTCTCTTACCAACCAGAGTTAAAAAGAGAAGTTTTGGGATAGGTGGCAGACCTACCCTCTTTCTGTCCACCCTGCTTTTCATATTTCTGTCGTTAATGCCAGCTGTACGAGTTATTACACCAGCGTCCTTGTTGTCACTCGTTTCCCTCTCCAATCGATGTGGGATCTCACAATCCACCCCCGTTCAAGGTCTAGCATCCTTGCTGACACTCGTTCCTCTCTCCAATCGATGTGGGATCTCACATTAACCTACCTACTATCTTGGATACTATCTTGGACACAGGACCTACCCAAACTCTTACCAGCAAGGTGCCCCTATCACAAGGGTGGGATTTTATGGTATGGAACAATCAGCACGGTTCATTGGGGGAAAAAAATAACTTCTCAATGTGGAAGAGATGGCTCTGCTAATTTATTGCTCAAATTTAAGAGGTTCTTGGCATTTCAATTTGAAGTAACTTATAACCTATAGCTCTTGCAATGTCCTTTCATCATTATTGAATTCTTATCGAGCGATTTCGACTTTTAGGTTGATGGTATGAATATAGGCCTAACTATAGGTTTACATCAACAAAATGGAGCTCTGGAGCTGACTCTTTCAGAATGTGGGTGCAATGTCGAAGATATCTCCATACATTTACACGGCGGGGCGTCGTGGCTTTACCAAGGGTGCACGACCGATAACTATGCTTTTAACTTCTTTGACCTTGTTGTGGTTTGAAACTGGATATCTTGGTTCGCCTTGTTTTATAGTTATTGTATCTTAGTCGAGGCTGTTGATTTCCAGTATATGATTCAAAGTTTCTCTTTAAATTTAACTTGTCGGTCGATATAGCGTCCAAAGCTTTAGAATTTTTCAAGTAGATCATCTTTTTGCTTCTGTTCTTTTGTAAACGAGTTGGGGCATATATTTTCTTGCTTCAGGGTGATCGATGCTTTTGAACGGAAAATCGAGTTGACCATTGATGATAATATTTCCAAGAAAATAGAAGACGTGGTAGCAAAGCTCGACCCGTTGTTGCAGTCGCTTCCACAAGAAATCGCCATAGCTGATGTTGCTGTTCTAAATGTCACTTTTGTGGACAGCCCTGTGTTATCCTCTTCTTCCATCAAATTTAAAATCAATGGTTTACTCAGCCCTTTTAACCAAGTCGAAGCTGAAAACTCCGACGATGGAAAATCTCGACATTTGAATGTTCGTAACTCCGTTTCATATGTTCCCTTTCATGTAAGTTCTTGTGCAAGAAGACTCCAAATTTTTTGTACACATTTCTTTGGCTAATGTTCTGCTCTTTTCCTGTAGTGTCTCCATGAAGATACTGAAGATTCTGTCTACTGCAAAGATTCAGCTAAGATGATCAAGATCGCTCTACACGAAACCGTCCTCAACTCTTCTTCACAAGCTATCTTTGAAGTAAGTTCTTTTCTCTTTTCTCCCTGTGATACCGAGCTTTTGCATGGCTTGCTGCTCGGACCGCGCCATAATCTTCAGCTTTTGTTTTATAGCTTCTTGATGTGAAGGTCGATTGGCTATAACGTCTATCTTCCGGACGAATCGAGGAAATGCTCGAACTAACAGTTCTCATGTGGCCAGGAAAACTATATGCACTGGACTGTGGACCAAATTCCTGATCAGCACCTTTTGAACACTTCGGCATGGAAGTGGGTTATTCCACAACTCTACCGGCTGTATCCAGATGACGATATTGTCGTAAATATTTCCGCTTCGTCTCCACCGTTCTTCAGACTGCGAGCTAAAGATATCTCTGCCTCCATTCTCGTTGACATGATAATCAATGTTCGAGATAACGGTGAAGTTATACCTGTTGCTTGCATCTCATTGTAAGCTCATGCCATGTTTTTGCTTGAAAAGCTTGTGATTGCATTTGAATGAATCCCGTAAGTGTTGTCAGTTGTCGCTCATGCATAATAGGAAGTGGTCGATCGATTTCTCGCAACGAGACTTTTGGGTCGATATCGTTTGTTGCTGACTTTTGGTTCTGATTGTTGAATTAGGAGGTCATCGTCTCTTTTTCTCCAAAAATCTTGGGGAAGAATTTGGTTGGTCATGTTAGCTTGGAAGGCTTTACATTAGCTTTGAAATGGAGCAAGATTGGTCGTATTCGCCTTTATCTAATTCAGGTACGAGTACGATCCGTAAATGTTCGAAAAATTTCAACGCTAGATTCAACGTAAAGTCATATGTTTCGAAGTTCTTGTGCAAATTGTTGAGAAAACAATTCTTAGGATACTTATCATGGTAGATCACTTTCTTTGGTCTCAAATTTCTGCAGACGACCGTAGCGGGTTTGCTCAAAACGGTCTTGGTGCCGTTCGTTGACTTGTATCTCTTGAAAGGAATCACGTTGCCGAGTTTTCATGGATTAGCTCTCAAGGACGCCAAAATGGTTTTCAATTCTTCAATGATCATCATGTGCAGCGATGTCGCCTTAAGTGAGGGATTCAGTCGTCGTCGTCTTGTTTACTCGAGTTAGAACAATAAATCTTTGCTCATGTTAGAACTTGTAACTATCATGTGAATAGTAGTAGAAGCAAAAGTAGATGAGAGAGTAAGCCTCTATTTATTTGTGTATTCTAAATAAGCTCATGTACATAATAGAATCCCGAGCTTGGCCGAACCTAACCCGACCTGACCTGGGCCATTGTAATTAGGTTGAAGAAGCCTGTGCTCGTTTTTGTTGCATTCATGTCATGGTCTACTTCTAGAAATTGAATTGTGAAATTTTTGTAATGTTGGCAATGTACTTGACCTGGGCCATTGTAATTAGGTTGAAGAAACTTGTGCTCGTTTTTGTTGCACTCATGTCATGGACCGAAATGTACCTGGCCATTGTAATTAGGTTGAAGAAGTTTGTGCTCGTTTTCGTTGCACTCATGTCATGGACCGAAATGTACCTAACTTGGGTCAACGTAATTAAGTTGAAGAAGCTTGTACCTAACCTGGGCCATTATAATTAGGTTGAAGAAGCTTGTGCTCGTTTCCGTTGCACTCTATGTCATGGTTAGAACGTATGTACTTTATAAACGTTGGCAACGTAATTATAACGTATGTACTTTAGTAATGTTGGTTAATTAGAATTTATGAATTATAAGTTTTGTTTTCGTAAAATTTATGTTAATTTAGTATCTCTCAAACTTGTCTTATATTAATTTTTTATATCTAGAAAATTGATATATTTTATTGATATAAATAATAATTAATAATTTTATTTTGTATTAATCTCATAATTACTCCCATTTGTCGGTATTTTAATTCATTTATGTATTTCTCTTTCACTCGATATATTTTCGTTTTGAAAATAAAAATGAATTTATATATTTATTTAAAAGGGACGAAATAATTTAAAAAAAATGGAGAGATTTAAAGAAGAGAAAAATTAAAAACATATTATTCTATAATTAATAAAAAATTTTAAATTATTATTTTATTTATGGGACACCAATATATTATTACATTTAATTCTCGAATTTATTGGAAAAATAAAGTCAAAGAAAAAATTAAAATGTTTGCTTTTCAATTAAGAAAAAATAAAAAAATAAAAAAAAGCTCTGAATTTAATACACAACCCTACAACTCCCTATACAAATTTAATGAAGTCTCACCTATATAAATTTAATGAAATTTCCCTACCTTTTGCTTCAAATTTCATTTCATGCATCATCTTTTATACGTCTTTTATACGTACGTAGACTTCTTCAAATATTGGATTAGTAAAATGGACGTTAGAATTGATGCATGAACGGAGAGTCTAAATTGATTCACTTGTGAAAATTTATATGTGAGATCACACATTGGTTGGAGAGGGAAGCGAAACATTCGTTAGGTGTGGAAACATCTCCCTAGTAAACGTGTTTTAAAACTATGAGGCGGATGACGATACGTAATGAGCTAAAGTGGACAATATATGCTAAAGGTGGGCTTGAGCTTTTACAATGACTCTGATTGTGAGATCTCATATCGATTTGAGAGGGGATGAAGTATCCCTTATAAGGGTATAGAAACTTCTCTCCAACAGACAACCGTGAGGTTGAGGACGATACGTAATGGGCCAAAGCGGACAATATCTACTAGCGGTGGACTTGGGTTGTTACAACAACTCATTGTGAGATCCCACATCAGTTAGAGAGAGAAACGAAACATTCCTTACAAGGGTATGAAATCCTCTCCCTAACAAACAACATGAGACTAACAACAATATATAACGGACCAAAACAGACAATATCTACTAAGTGGTGGACTTGGGCTGTTACAAATGGTATCAAAGCCAGACATCGTGAGAACACTGGCCCTAAAGGGGGTGGATTGTGAGATCCCATATCGGTTGAAGAGGTGAGCTTGGACTATTACGAATAGTATTAGAGTCAGACACCGTGAGTACGCTCGCCCTAAAAGAGGTGAATTGTGAGATCTCACATCGGTTGGAGATGTGAGCTTGAGTTGTTACAAATGATATCAGAGTCAAAAACATCACAAGGACCCTAGTCCCAAAGAGAGTGAATTGTGAAATCCCACGTCGGTTTCTCAGAACTTTAATATATAATAAGTGTTTCACACTATGCCTGTATGAAAATTTAATGAATCAAACTAAAATAATCCTCAAACGAGACCGACACGACGAAAGAGGGTATAATAGTAAATCGGGAAAATCTGACAAGACTTAATTATCTTTTCAATTATTTTGCTCGATCGGTTTTTCAGACTTCTAGTCTCTACCCGATCCGATGAAGAAGAAAAAATCGGGATCGTTGTCGTTAAAGTAGCAAACCAAAGGGTATTTATTTTTATTTAAATTAAATTTAGAAGCAATGTTATAATATGTATGAATGAAGGAATTGAGGAATGGTGTTCCTAAAAAAGGATGCATAATAAAGAGGTTTTGTCTTGTACAAAATAATGTCAAACCTATAGGCATTTAAAATAAAAATCATTAAATAATTAATAAATCAATAATTAATAAATAAATGGATATTTATTTACTCAAATTTGTCAAAGGAGAAAAAAAAAAAAAAAATTTATTTTTTTAATAAAATTTTTAGTTTGTCATTTTCCAATATAGATGTATAGTTTAATTTTTTTAAAAAATGTAAATCTAATATATAATTGTTTTTTTTTAAATGTCCTATAAATTCTTAATTTCTTTATAAAAATTATAATTTTTGAATTTTTTTAATCAATCTCGTTAGAAGCTCTATTGTATGTGTAATCTGTCACGATTATGTTTGTCTGATGCATGTTGTTTATGGCCGCATGTCTGTTCCAAACCCCTTTTACATACTTTCATCTTAGACAGATCTTTACTATTTCATGTTGTGTCAATATGGGTGTGTATGACCGTTCACCAAAATCATGCACCCGCAAGGGCTAAAATGCCCCAAAATGTACTATAGGAGAATATGACTAGTTGTCACTTCTTCCATCTCGGACTATATGCTATCAAAGTTGTTATTGTTGTCTACTCGTTTTTAGTTTATAACATTGCTTTCTTTTAAATTGTTTTCCACGTATTTCCTCGCTCACATTTTTTAAAACATTTCTCTCAAACGTGACTCGAGGCTCGAGCATACGTCGACGTTGTCCACAAACTCTGGATTTCTCACGACTGACTTATTCACTGGGTTAGAACAAGTCTTACAGAATCGCTATCCTGCTCTACAAGAGTGCAATTGTGACACAGACCCACATGGTCTTTATGCCCTATATGGACGACCGTGGGCCATCAGACGTCGAATCAATGATGAATGTCAAACACTTTAGGGTTGGTTAGTGTGTAAGAGAAGGCTACAACTTTGTCCCTCCATCTTGCATCACCTTTAGTAGTGAAGAAGAGTTTTCAAGCAAAAAACCGTCAGTCTCCGACCGGAAAACCCACCTGAAAACAACCACTCATTACATTTTTAGCTCTGAAAATCTGCAACGACGGCAGAGATTTGAAAAACCATGCAAAACAACAAAAGGGTACAAAGAAAAAACAAGAATTGATCCAACCCAATGCATCTTTTTGCATCTTCTTTTTGACCATTCCACGTCGGTTAGCGTCGGTCGTGACCTTTTTTCGAGGCAGACCTAACGAGCATGCAAATTTTAAACCTATATCCAACCATTATTTGGGGATGATCACATTTTCGTTCAATAATCTTCTCACAATTCTCTCGTAGCATCTCGATTTTGTGGAATGTAGGGCAGTGGTTAAGTCGATTTGATAGACAAGAAGAAATAATGCGTGTATTTTTTCGTTAGGTGCATCCTCGTAATAAATTGTAAAATATACTCAGACCATCATAATAAAAGTTAAAGAGGCTAATTATGAACATCGTGTCATATGTACAACAGCTAGAGGTCCCGGTCTATGGACCATTCCCTCGACTTGTGTCGATCATAATTTTACCTAAAAGAAAAAAAGTAAATTTACTATGGGTTCAATGGTAATTTAACATGATATCAGAATACGAGATCTTACAAGGTCATTTCTTTTATCATATTTTCAAGCAACGAGTGAGAACAAGTGAAATTTAGAGTAACCCATGAGCTCGGATTTAGGTTAAAGGTTAGTTAATTAGGTGGTTAAAGTTAAAAAGTAGAGAGAGAAGGAAAAGGAGGCAACCACCGCCTAGTATGTCGTGCTCCGGCGACCATCACGGCGGCGATGACTTCTAGAGAGAGAAAAAAAGACAAGATTAATGGTACATTTTTTTTGGTTGGAATGTTGACAAAAATGGGTGGCTGTTTCTTTCCCACTCATGGTTGGATAGCGTGCAATTTCAACACAATTGACTACACGATCTCCAACGTCTCACTTTTTTTCTCTTTACTTCATATATATATATATATATATATATATATATATATATAGATATTATCGTAGGTCGGTTTAGGTTAAATTATGTAGCTCTATTATAGATACGTTGCTATCGTTTAAAAATTTTCATTTTTGACGTATTTTTATAAAAAATAGTTCACTTAGATGGTGTAGACAGAACACGAAAAAACAAAGTAGAATTAGGAGTTATTCGTATTTACTTTTTGGTCTCACGATTTAAAAGTCAAATTTGGGACCGTCCTCTCGCAATCAAGGATAAAGGGTTAGGGTTACAGTTTTGAAGAGTAATATTGAAGAATGGTAGCAACCCACGTTGCGTATTATCCCAGTATAGATGATTGTGTGGTTTTATGATACATGTTCGTGTGAGTTAACCTTATAGACAAAGAAAATCGAATGACTTTAAGAAGTTTAGAGCTAAAAATGAAGTGTTTTAAAGATTAAGGGCATTAGTAATTGACGTTCCTATTACCTGACATAGGGCATGTGAAAATATGATAAGCCACGTTGTTCTTAATTATTATGTGGATTAGAACATGATAAAAATGGATTAGGACTCGGTACGAAATAACTTGCCCCCAGTTAGGTCTCCCATGCTTTTTATTTACGACATGAATACTTAGTTAAGCTTTAGTTCGAGGATAGAGATAATAATGACTTCAAAAAGCACATAGAGACTAAAGTCTAAATATATTCAACTTTAGGGACTACAAAATGTCATCTATATATTTTTGTAGCATTTTAAATTATTAATTTTATCTTATTTAATATAATTTAAATATTTAATTCCTTAAGAGATCCAACGGTTGGTGTGATGTGTCATAGAGGAGAACAAACCACCATCTTTAACGGTGTGGAAACCTTCCCCTAGCAGACGCGTTTTAAAGTTTTGAGGGGAAACCCCAAAGGGAAAGCCCAAAGAGGACAATATCTGCTAGCGGTGGATCTAGGTCGTTACAAATGATATCAAAGCCAGACATCGGACAATGTGCCAGTCTTTTCACTGTTTCCCAAAAGAGATAGACACGAGGCAGTGTGCCTGTAAGGACTCTGGACTCCAAAGAGGGTGGTCCCACATCGATTGGAGGAAGGAAAGAGTGCCAGAGAGAACGCTGGGCCCCGAAGGGGGTGGATTGTGTTGTCCCACATTGGTTGGGGAGGAGAACAAACCACAATTTACAAAGGTGTGGAAACCTTCCCTAGCACATGTGTTTTAAAGCCTTGAGGGGGAGCTTGAAAGGGAAAGCCCAAAGAGGACAATAGCCGCTAGTGGTGTATCTGGGTCGTTACAGTTGGAGAGGAGATCGAAACATTCCTTATAACTGTGTGGAAACCTCTCCCTAGTACACATTTTAAAACTGAGGCTGATGATAATACATAACAGTTGAAGATAAATAATATCCCTTATAACGGTTGAGGCTGATGATAGTACATAACAGTTGAAGATAAATAATATTTGCTAGCGGTGAGCTTAGACTATTGTAATTGGTATCAGAGCCAATGAGGACTCTAGATCCCCGAAGGGGTAGATAGTAAGATTTAAACATTGAGGTTGATGATAATACATAACGATTTAAAGTAAATAATATCTGTTAGCGGTGGGCTTGGACTCTTGTAATTGGTATCAGAGCTAATGAAGACTTTGGATCCCCAAAGGGGTAGATAGTGAGATCCAAAATCGATTAGGAAGGCGTTTTAAAACTGTGAGTCTGGGGACCATACATAACAGACTAAAACCGACCTTGATTTAATTTACATCCAATTGAAATCTATAGGATAAATATTAATACGAAAAATGCTTGGCTATATCCCTACCTTTTGTAGGCTTTGATTTTTTTACCAACCAAAAAGTTAATCCCCAAAACCCACAGTCGAATTTAACCCATTTGGATTGTGTTAGATTCTTTTTTTCAGTTTGAGCTCGGTTAAATTTACAGAAAATCGAAAATTCGGGTTGATTCGTAAATTGACTTTTTTTGTCGGGTCAACACGACCAAACTAGAAATATGGCTACAACTTGACTCGACCACATATATTTTAAGATTATTATAAAGAGTAAGCGTATTTGATATTTGTAACATAGGTTAATGATGAATTTTATGAGATTTTAGTTATTGACGTAACATGTATTATGGATAAGTATGATTTTTTTTAAAGGAGAATAACCTTACAATCCGATACGAAAATAGTGGGTGAGTTGGGTTCGATTGTGTTGTGAACTCTATTTGGATTGCTCGAGCCACCAACGCGACTAACTCGGTTCAAAACATTTCTCCAACAAACCCATGTATAATCCTAATACCTTCCACCAATTATTTTACGGGGCTATTGCATCATGTTTCACTTTTTTTAGCCGTTAAATAAAATTTATGTCAGCCACGGAAAACGAGATTAAAAATAATGTTACGTATGGACTTAGTTGTTTAATCTTTCAGGATTGTTGACCTGAAAGATTATTTTCAAACATATGTTTTTTTTAAAACAGTAAACAAGTCTTAAACTATCAGTGCTATATGTCGTGGTCATGTTTGTCCAAAGCGTGTTGTCTATGACTACTTGAAATTTTCCATGTCAAAACCCCTTATTGTATCACTTTATTACTTTCGTTTACCACTTTTATGATATATAGTTTCCTTGTATTTTCTAGTGTATGACGTTTCGACAAAATCATATCTACGCCTAAGACCTGAAATACCTGAAAATGTATCATAGGAAGATGCAACTAGTTATCAATTCTTTCTACCTAGAGTTATATGTTATCCAAGCCGTTGTGTTGTCTTTTTCGCTTATAGCCTATAACATTGCTTTCTTCATTTCTCTTTCTAAAATATCTCTGCTCTCGTTTTCTAGAACCTTTTTCTTAATTCAAGACCAGATGCTTGTACATACGTCATCAGACTAGAGACGACACGATTTCGAGTTGGTTGACTCACTCGATGGTGAGAGTGAGTATCACACAATCACCTACAAACGTCTCGTAAGAGTGCGATTGTGACTCTATACACTTCACAATTTAAGGTCGGGTTAGAACCGTTGAATTAAAATTTTATTTTTTTAAAAAATGGGAAGTATAAAATGATTGTAATCTTTATCCATTTAAACCTACAAAATTATTACAAATCAAATACGTATTTTGACACATTATAATTGACATATAATTATCCTTCAATAATTTAATTATTGGGTAGAAGAAGAAAATTAATTAATTAATTAATTAATTAATTAATTAAAATGAAAGACATATATTAAAAAATATGGATAAAATAAAATTACACTTTTATTCATTACATTTAATAATGTTGTCAACCACATTGCATGCCAAGGTTTATGATTCTATGTATTTAAGAATAAGAGAAAGAGAAGTACTCTATTGTTTCCCTATTTGGAATGTAATTATTTTGCTCTTTGGTTGGTGTATTGTTTTATTTTTATTTATTTTTATTTTTCGATTCCCGACCTTAGTTCAACAATCGTGACGTGTGTGAGGAACCAACGATCTGTAAATTCGCTTCTCGATGGATAAGTTATACTCAGTTTGACTCTCTCGACTGATTAGTACTAGCACTACTGGTAGAACGAGTATTTTTATCGAGCTAATTAAAAAAAAAAAATTTGATGATTCGAAAAATCCGAACAACCCAATTCAATTCGTACGGTTTAGATTCTGTTGAATAAATTAACCCACGAACACCCCTAACTACTTTTAAAGATGAAGATTATGGTCTAAGCCAACCCGAGTCTTTTTAGTTTACTTTGTCACCACTTTCATGCTTCCCCCTGTAAGTCATTTTAATCATTATATTCTCGAGATTGCTTTCTTTCGAATGTGGTCTCGATTCATTCATGTATCATAGCATCATAACTAATCAATAAATCTCTGTTTTATTTAGTATACTGAAAAAATGTTTTCACACCCTTATAAGTAATGTGTCGTTTCTCTCTCTAATCGACTCCTTTAGAGGCTCAGCGTCTACCGACTAACTAACTTTAATACCATTTGTAACAACTCAACTCTACCACTAACATATATACCAGTCATTCTCTCCGTTTGTTTCTTAATCATTGAATATAATAATAATAATAATAAATTTGCAAAAATTTTAAGGGTTTATTATACATTTGATGGAACTAATATTTTAATTAATTTAAAAAATAAAAACAAAATTAACTCTCTATTTTTATATAATTAAAAAATAATAATAATAATAACTCTCAATCATTTGTACACCTATTATTATAGAATTGCTGTAGATAGTCAGGCTAGAACACTTTAATTTTTTTAATCCTCTTTAAAATACATAATTACTCATAACTCCAAATAACACAATGATTTGTGTTAAACTAATCAACTTGCTTTGTAATTAATGACTGTTCTTCAGTATTTATCCCTTTAATTACATATATTAATCAATTTATAATTAAATTTTACATTATTATCAACTTAATTACTCAATACATAAATTTATACTATTTTTTTAAATTTTTTTTAAATTAAAGTTTCTTTGCATAATTACAACAAAATTAGATATTAGAATATGGCTAATTTTTTTAAATTTAAATTTAAAAAGTGAAAAAAAAGCATTATTTTTGTTAATTTTAATTAAATTAATTAATTTTTTTTATTTTCTTAATGATTATCGGTGACCAGTGACGTTATATTTTTGAAATTATAAAGATTAAATCATTACAAATACAAATAATAAATATTAAAAAAAGAAATATGGAGTAAGAGATAAAGCGCTTAATCAGTAATAATTATACTTTAATTAAATAATTATCTCATTATATTACGATATTAATAATGGATTTTCGAAATTTAAATAAAATTAATAGTATAAAGTGAATTTAATAATTTTATTACGAAAAAAAAAAAATGTTTTTATTTAATCTTAATAAATATAAAACACTTCAAAAACTCTTACGATAGTGCGACACTTACTTATAAGCAACAAGTGAGTTAAGCTAATTCGTTTTTGTGTCACCTATGGCCAAGTGACGTAGTCTCGATCCTCTGACTTCGGTTCAAGAAGAAAGTTTTAAAAACCGGGGACAAAGAGATTCGAAAGAGATTCTTGAAAGTAAGATTTGAAAAATTGTAATTTGTGTTATATGTGATAGGGGATAAGCTCTCCACCACTAGGCCTTGTGGCGTAAGTGAACAGTGTGGGTGAGCATGCTGAGACGAGTGTCTCGGGCGACTTCCTTTGAAATGGGTTTTTCAAGGACAGTACCAGGTGATACAGGTGTGCGGGTATTGCGTCCTAGCCCGTGTGTTGGAGGTTGTTACATACACCCGCTATCTGGCAAGGTATTCGTAAATGATACAGCATGAATACAAGAGGGCCGATGTCTCGATAGAACTCAGATGGATGGATGAATGGATGTTCGGAAAGTCTCGATGAGATGAGGCACACGCAGGCACATTCTCGATGGCATGACTGAATAAGTTGTGATGGCCAACGACATCTCTAGACTCAAGATGGAGTCAAGACATATGAAACATGTCAATGGGGATCGAAATGACAAGATGAGATGTGACGTTGCATTGAGAGACCTTGGCCGAATGACTAAACTATGGGGATCGAGCCGAATGACTTGGTCTAGTATAGAGGCATGTCGGATGTGTCGCAGAAGATTGAACATGCACGCGTAGGCAACGTGTGTGGTTGAACAAACTTGGATTCCACCCAAGCAAAGTTCGATTGGCGAAGACAAACCTCGTCTAAGGTCCGACAGTAATTTAATTTTTACGGTAGATTAACCTATGGGAATTTTTGAGGTTGTACATTTGAATTTAATATTATACATGCCACTACTCCCTATTGGATTAAGTTTGATTAACAAATAATAACTAACCAACCATATGTATATAAATATTGTTATAGAAACAGTTGAGTTGGATGATTAATTTCTGTTTTTTCAGTTTGAATTAGCTGCCTAAACTAGGGTTAATAATATTAATTAAGCTTAGATAATTAATAATATTAAAATCCGGCGAAAATCTAGGATTTTTTTTATCTTATGCATGTGAGCCCCAATATTTATATATATTTGCATTTCTGCCCATACATTTATATAAACTTTTTTTATTAGGTTTCTCCGTTCTTGTCTCCTATTTCAATTCTAATTATCGTAAAAAAAATTATTTATTTTTCTGGGATTTAGCGGAGATTTTCCGTATGAAATTTATTTTCCATTTCAAATAATTTTTATATTGGATAAGTTTAAAATTTTAATATTTCTAAAAAAATTGAAAACATAATAACAAATCAATAATAGAGTGAAGCAAAGCTGAGATTTGAGCGGGTATAAAGAATGTTCGTTCCCCCTCTCCAACCGATGTGAAATCTCATAATCCACCATCTTTGGGGTTCAGCATCCTCGCTGGCACACTGTATAGTGTCCTTCAGGCCCAGCGTCCTAGCTGGCACACCGCTTGGTGTCCACCCTTGTTCGAGACCCAGCGTCCTCATGATCACATCGCTCAGTGTCTACCCTCTTTCAGGGCCTAGCATCCTCGCTATCACACCGCCCAATGTCTGGCTCTAATATCAATTGTAACAGCCAAAGTCCACTACTACCAAATATTGTCCTCTTTTGGCTTTCCCTTCTAAGCTCCCTTCAAGGTTTTTAAAATGTGTCTCCTAGAAAGAGGTTTCAATACCCTTAAAAAGAATGTTCGTTCTCCTCTTCAACCGATGTGAGATCTCATAATTCACTCCCTTTGGGGTCCCGTGTTCTCACTGGCACACTGTTTGGTGTTCATCCTTCTTCGGGCTCAGCGTCCTAGCTAGCACACCACCTGGTGTCCACCCTTCTTCGAGGCCCAGCGTCCTCACAAGCACACTACCTAGTGTCCACCCTCCTTTGGGGCCCAACGTCCTTGCTAACACACTGCTCGATGTTCATCCTCCTTCAGGACCCAACGTTCTCACTATCACATTGCCCAATGTTTGACTCTGATATCAGTTGTACCAGCTCAAGCCCACCGGAATTTTGGTGGGTCAAGGGTGGATTATCTAATCTTCATCCCCGATCCCTCTTCATTTCTTATTTAAACGAGAATTTCTTGTTCGGTTCCATAAATGGATATCTACTGATCTTTTTATTGGTTGAGGGAAGGAAAGAATAGAAGTTATTATTTTTACCCCTTTTCTTCTTTATAAATATCCAACTCTCTTAAGCCAACCATTTTTCATCACTAACTTAGCACCCTCACCATAAAACCCTCTCACAAACACTCTTTCCTTCTCCAAAGCTTGGCCATAAAAAGCACAACGCCTTTCCCATGGCTCCCAAGGGCGACAACGTCATCGTTTCGAACATCAAACTCGAGCGAATGCTAAGCATGAAAGGCGGTAAAGGCGAAGCAAGCTATGCCAACAATTCTCAAGCTCAAGCACAACATGCCAGATCAGTCCTTCATCTTCTAAAAGAAACATTAGACGGAGTTCATCTCAACTCGCCGGAACTCCCCTTTGTGGTGGTGGATCTCGGCTGCAGCTGCGGCAGCAACACCATTTACATCGTCGACGTCATCATAAAGCACATTGTTAAGCGCTTTGAGGCCTTGGCCCTCGACCCACCGGAATTTTCTGCCTTTTTCTCCGATCTCCCCGGAAATGACTTCAATACCCTTTTCCAGCTCCTACCCCCGTTGGCCACTTACGGCGGCAGCATGGAGGAGTGCCTCGCTGCCAACAACCACCGCTCTTACTTCGCCGCCGGCGTTCCCGGCTCCTTCTACCGCCGCCTGTTCCCAGCTCGGTCCATCGATGTTTTTCACTCCGCGTTTTCCTTGCATTGGCTCTCTCAGGTTAATATTTGTTTGTTTTTTTAAATTAAATATAAAAAATAATTTATAGTTACAATTCATTTAAATTTTAAAATAATTATTTACCTAATCAATTTTTAAATATTTTCAATTATCACGTCAATGTACTCGGAATTATAATAATTTTTATTAATAATTTTTAATTTAAAAAAAACTCTCCAATGGAATATTTTGTTGGAGATTCTAAATTATTATTATTATTATTATTTTTTTTTGCCATATGCATGGCGGTTGAAATTTACAAAAATATAATAATAAAAATAATAATAAATTGTAACTATTGACTTTCTTTTTCTATATGTTTTTGGTTGGATTTAATTTTAATATTCCCGAGGAGTATTGACGTAAGCTTTTTCGTTATTATTGATAATATTTTTTTATTAATATTTTAAAAATATTAAGTCTTTTTTAATTTCTTAATTTAAAAACTTTAAAAATTGAACAAAAAAAAACATTTTTTTAAATAATAATAATTTAATATAATCTGAGTTTGTGGGACCCACGGACACGTAGGTGCCGGAGAGCGTGGTAGATGTGAGGTCGACGGCGTACAACAGAGGGAGGGTGTCGATCCACGGCGCAAACGAGGCGGCGGCGGCGGCTTACCGGAAGCAATTTCAGACGGACCTAGCCGGATTTCTGTGGGCCAGGGCCCACGAGCTGAAGAGAGGTGGGTCCATGTTCCTTGTCTGCTTGGGACGGACCTCACTGGACCCCACCGACCAAGGTGGGGCCGGTCTCCTCTTTGGGACCCACTTTCAGGATGCTTGGGATGATCTTGTCCAAGAGGTACAAATATATATTTTAATTCTTTTTAATACCAACTTTTTTATTTTTTTTTTTTGGATTTTTGCATAAATTTTATTTAAAATTATTTTAAAAAACGGTTAAATTATCAATTTAGTCCCTAATATGAGAAAATTTAGAATTTAGTCTTTATAATTTAAAAATTAAAAATTATCCCTATATTTTGAGAAATTAAATATTATATCAAATTATAAAAACTAAATTTTAACATCGTAAAAACCAAATTTATAATTTAACGCATTTAATATTATAGGAATTAAATTATAATTCTTAGAAATATACGGCTCAAACTGAAATTAATAGTAAACTTAAGGACCAAATTGAAATCAAATCGAAATTAATTAAAATTTTAATTTAACCTAAAAAAATTTAAATATGTAATTTTTAGCTTATTCTCATGCACTTAATAATTTTATTAAAAATATATATATTATTTTTAAATAAATGGGTCATTTAATTCTTTTTTTTTTTCTTTCTAAAAATGTTGACTTTTTTTATTATTATTTTTAATTCATGCAAAAATGAATTATTAAAAAGAAAAACGTTTTTTTAGACAGAATAATCACAGCCGTTGATTAATTTTGTGTGATTGAGAAATTTCGTACGTTTATGCAACTGAAAAATATCCCCACCCACTTGTTCATATCTGTCCTTTAGCAGACCAAAAAAGCAAAAAAAAAAAAAAAAAAAAA
>NW_019272019.1:2222869-2282089 GCF_002738345.1 Cucurbita maxima
AAAAAAAAAAAAAAAAAAAAAAGCCCATAATTAGGAGGAATAATTGGGCGTTGCCGGTCTCACTAAACCCTTTTTCTTTCTACTTTTATGATGCACATCCATTGGTCATGATTAAACCCCATCATTCCTCGCCGTCTGATCCTTCATTCCACAATTCCATCCAACCGTCCACTTGTCACAAGGAAAATGATTGTTACCACGATCGAGAAATTATTGAATAAGACTGTTCTAATCTAAACGAGGGTTCGTTGAATAACATGAATTTAAAAATTTGTAAATTATCTAATAATTATGTCGAGTAACTTTTTATTCTTATTTTGTTAAGAATTTATTTAATTATTTTATAAATACTTTTTTAGATCTAAAATCGTGTCTCGACTTATACCAGCGTGTTATTATTACTGCAGGGATTGATCAGTAGTGAGAAACGTGATAGTTTCAACATTCCCGTGTATGCACCTAGTTTGCAAGACTTCAAGGAGGTAGTAGAAGCAGATGGTTCCTTTTCTATAAACAAGCTTGAGGTTTTCAAGGGAGGTAGTCCATTAGTAGTGAACCAGCCCGACGACGCAGCAGAAGTCGGTCGAGCATTAGCCATCAGCTGTCGAAGCGTCTCTGGTGTCCTCGTCGACGCCCATATCGGCGATCGGCTAAGCGAGGAGCTCTTCAGTCGAGTCGAACGTAGAGCCACGAACCATGCTAAAGATCTTCTCGAGAAGCTTCAATTCTTTCACATTGTGGCATCGCTTTCGCTTGCATAAACAAGAGACCAACAACAACCAAAGAACATAAGAACATAGAACAAAACACAGTGCTTTCTTCTCTCTTTTGGTGTTTGTTTGTTTGTTGTGTCTTTTAAGGATGTGATATGTTACATAGGAAAGAACATGAATCAAACAGGCAAAAGAGAGAGGTCAAAGGAGCTGCCCATTTTCTGTCTTTTCTTTTTGTTCATTATAACTTTGTAATGTGATGCTTTGTGAGTCATTTACTGACTTTGTAGCTATAAAAAAAATATGTACTTATAGTTGATGGGCTTTCATCAATGCTAATATGTAAGGGACGAGTATATATCTTAACCGGTTGAGTATAATTGATATAAAATACGTACTAATATAATATTGTTTCGAGTCGTAATGTGTAACGACATATGTTTGAGGGAAAGAAAGTTCAAGTCGTGAGTGTAAAAGCTATTAGCACGGGTTTGTCTCATAACTGGTAGGCATGCAATCTAAGGAAAACCCTAAAAATCATCGTCGCTCGTGTTATTGGCTTATGTGGTAATAGCTATGTCTAATCTTATGTGGTGGCATCGAGCTTCTGTTTAGCTATGATTTCAATTTTTGTTTTAGGGAAAAACTCACTTTGGTGACTGTTTGGCTTCTTTAGCTCGTTTTTATCATATGAACGATTGTCAACTGTTACTGTTTGTATATGTTATGTCGTCGCCGATCACTGTGTCTTATCTGTCAATAGAAGCATCACGATAGGGCTGGTGGTAAGCTCGATCTTTCCCTAATTTTTATTTTGGATTCGGTTCAATTTTGGGTCAATGAATCTAGATTTTTCCATGTTTAGGGGTTTCGTGCTTATTCTATCGCGGTTGAGGGAGGAGAAATTTCATAGACAACTAAGAGAGGAGGAGGAGCGTTTATGAATTGAGTAATTGCCACCAAAAATCGCACTACGAACCGCCCAATACTTCTACTATAAAGATGAAGAGTTCATTCTGTTTAATGATTTTGGGGGCAATTAACTCTCTGTGTGCATGAGATTTTTACCACATTTTCGTGATATTGTCGTGTCAATCACTTATTTGTGTGCATGGGGATTGTACCATTGTGTTGTGATTGTCATTTGTGGCCGTTGAGCTTTTGAATGCACGAGAGTTGACCAATTTTGACCAGCTATGTTACGAATGTATGCATGTCTAACTCCAACAGAGATTATTTGGTAAGTATTTTCAAGACTCGACCTTTCTAAAAGAAATTTCGGATAAAGGCAAAGACCCACAATTTTTAATATGTCCCGTGATTTGGGTAGTTGTAATTTAGCTATTTTTTCAATTACTACCGTTTTTACGGTTATTTCTTCGATTGACTCAAAGATTTGCAAGACTGGAAAGGTCGAGATGGTTGAGATACTAGAAAATGGTACAACGTTTATAGCAACTTTTACGACAAGTTTAGAAACATTAAACTCATATCGAGCATGTGGGTCCTACCAAATAAGGATATGGAATAAGATTGCTTAGATTTTACAAAGAATATGAATGGAACTCTCCACTTTAGAATCTAAAAATTTGAGGAATCAAAAATAGAAACTTTTTTAAATTGAAAGATAATACAAAATATTTTCGATATATTTAAGAAATGAATCGAAAGTACCAAAATGCCCTTAATTTTTCAGGTTATTTACAAGTATGGTATTCACAGTAAGTTAAAATACGGTGTCGTTTTGTTGTTATGACGGTTGTATACGAGTGGAAGCTTCACGGACTCGGTGCTGAAGAAGATTTTTTTGGGGCTTCAACTTCAATGGAGGGAATCGGATCCAGATTGGGCCGAGCCTCGTCGCGGTACGGTCCGGCGGCCACCGTCTTCAACGGCCCCGTCCGGAGGTGGAAGAAGAAGTGGGTGCTGGCATCTTCATCTTCCTCCGGCGTCAATTACCAGACTTCTTCTCAGTCCCAATCCAACGCGCATAAGCTTCTTCTCTGTCGCTGGACTCCGATTCATCCGTCTACTTCATCGGAAGCGGACGGAGCTGCCGCGCCGCCTGAAGAGCCTCCTAGACGGAAGTTCCGTTACACTCCTGTAAGTTTGAAGCTCTATTTGAATCCATTTTCATGTCCGGTTGATGCTGTGTGTTCGGTGAGCGAGCGATTGCGATTCCGTTTGAAATTCTTCGTTAATCTCGTCTATCGTTGATTTTTTATGGATGATGCAGTGATTTTTGATTTCTAGTTACCGATTTTAGTATGCGCTTACTTTTGGCAACGATTAATGAAAGAATGTGGTTTCTGTTCATTTGTGTCTTGATTATGAGTGAGTATAGGTCATCTCGTACTCTGTTCATATTGTTTCCTGTTCTTCTTGATTAGGATTTAAAACTCCGAGCAAACAATGTGTGTTGGTTGTGATGTGCAGATTGCTGTGCTGGAGGAGCAGAAAAATGCAGGATTGAGGAGTGTCAAAGATGAAGTTAGAGTGAAAGAAACGGACCAGTCGGCGTCGAAGATGGCAACTGTGGGCAATGAGGCTCAGGGAGAGCTAAATGTCAATGAGGTTTTCAAGGAAGAAACTCAGGTGACTGACTGATTTCAACCTGATTTATTTAACTTGTCGTTATAGAACATAACTCAACTAATTTAGACATATACGAAGGTTAGATGATCATTGTGCTAAAGAAAGTGATTTGTGGTTATGTTGATGAGTTTTTGGCTGGATTAGATCATTCATATTGGATTCCAAAAAATTAAGAAGCACTAAACTAAGTGTGTCCATAAACACGTATTGAACTTTGTGCTCGTTGAACACTTAAGTACGATAAATAGACACATAATTTTATAAAAACAAAAATGGTATTGAAATGCATCAAACTCATTTTTATAAGCATATAGATGCATAAACTAGTTCTTGGGTATATTTTAATAAACATGTTTTTGTCATGTCCATGTCCTAGGTTTTGTTCAACATGAGCATAGATCAACGAAATTTAACATGTACTCCTTTCTTTGAGGTTGGAGATTCGGATCTCCATCGTCGTTCTAAAAAATGCTAAACAAAATGAAAAGGAAAACTTGAGTGGTTCTGTTTTTTTCGTTATAAAACTGGGTTTCTCTGTATAGTTCTGGATTCAGGAAACCAGGAAGAATGGAAGTCATCTTTACTAGTGGGGCACACTGAGGGACAAGTTCCAATTCACATACTCATGAACTGTGGCATAGTTTACCAGATTAACATACTCATAGAAAATGTAGCTATTTGATGAACTTGAATGGTAGATCTTCTCAAGAACTTGATGAACTTGATGAATCATTCCCTTTGCAGGAAACAAGCAAGATTCTGAACAGCCCACGGGATGGAGACAGGAACAATTTAGATTTGGCTTTGTGCTTGAATGGTCAGAACCCGAAACAAGATTCTGCCGGTAAGAGCTCTTAAAGTCTGTAAACGGGACCGAGCTGAAACCGGGTTTACCCTATGGACAATGATATAGCAGAAGAAGTAAGTCTCTTATGAAATTAGTATCTCATGCAGTAGTAACTTGGAAGCATAGTATGTTATAGTGACTGTTTGTAATATGATCTTAGGGTTAGTGGGGGATGGATCAGTATATAATCTAGGACGACTTTCTGAGAATTTGCTTGTTGTGGAAAGTGTATTTATTCTTCCTGAATAATTATGTGCAATCAGAATGCTTTGGGAAAAACAAGCCCTTTCAAAATGTTCATATAGATATTTGTGGTGGTCAAAACTGATGTTGCTAGAGGCATTTGTGGACTTAGAAGAGTAAGCGAAGCTGCCTGGTCTCTCTTCCTAGGATGAAAAGCTTAGAAGAAATGTGTAAATCGAAATCCTCATGCACACTTGGTCTACCCTTGCCAGAAACGCTCAAAGAGCAAGGGTGTAACAGTCCAAGCTCACTGCAAGTAGATATTGTCCTTTTTGGTTTTTCCCTTCAGGTTTTAAAACGTGTTTACTAAGGAGAAGTTTTCACACCTTTAAGGAATGCTATGTTCCCCTCCCAACTGATGTGGGATCTCACAAGGGGTTTTGATTCCATCTCGAGATGGTCGCACTAGCTAGATACCCTCGTGCACCATCATTAATCCGTGTTTTTGGCTTCCAAGTTTTTGGCTTAAACATGAAGGTTGCTTGTAACAATGTCTTAAGCACCACATATGGTGGGTATTGGGTAGGTATACGAATAACTCAATGCTATTCTTTTAAAAAGAAAAATAAGTTCTAATTCAATCGGAAAGATAGAATCGTTTTTTGCACCTCAAACAGCATTTCCTGTGAAACATGAGAATTTGAAGAATCCAATGACATCCGGAACCATGTTCTTGTTCTTGTTTTTGGGAGCCTTCCATAGCAGCCTCAGTATCTTTAGACATTAATCCGTCGGATTATCTTCCTCTGCTTGAGTCACACCAACCTCGGCTGGCCGAAGAACTCGATCATGTAGCATATATCCAGACTATCATAAAAAAAAACGAGAAAATCACATCTCTCCACAACCAATTCAGTGTCGTCCATCAAATCAAACTCCTAAACTAATCAGTGATGATCTCATGTTCTTCAAAGAAGTTGAAACCAAATATTTGTTATAATGCATTAACATGGCTGTTCCTAAATTTGTTTATAGCTTAGTCTAAAAGACAGTTCCTTTCCAGTTCGATCAAATGAATTTTGCTTGGCATATGAACTAAGATGCGTTTGTTCTTGTGAGAATAAGCAGAATAACAAATTGGAACTAGTACCTTCAGCACAACAGCCACAGTGCCGTCTGGCTTCGATCCATCCGGTATTTGGAATACAGCATAATGCTTATGCGGATCAAATGGCTCGCTCATAGGGTCAAATTTTTCGACCCCGACTTCTTAATACCTGAAGAACAAGTGTCTTAAGCATTAGAACAATAGAGTAAACTTGTGGCCTTCCTCTTGAAATGTTGAATAGCTCATGATAATTATGCATATAAATTTACCTCCATAAGCTGTTTCTCAGTCATATCAACCCCTTCTAAAAGGGTTTTTAGAAGAGCTACGGCTCCACTTGGATCTTCAGATTCATTAATTTTTGAGAAACTGTCTTTAACAACAGAAGAAGCTCTTCCTAAGTTGTCAGCAACATCAAGCAAACTCTGCAAAATTCTGTCAACCATATGCTAACACACATAAGCTCGTGTTTAAGCAAACCGAGTACCGGGAGGAAACCCGACATAAAATTTATAGCATTAAGAGAATGACATTCAAGAAACCTGAATGGCAAACTTCTTTGAATTCTCTGCTTCACGTTTTGTCCTGTCCATAACATTCTCCATTTCTGCATAAGAACAGAGGACTTTCTCTTGCATTTTCTCAATCTCTTTGTGCTTAGACTTCAGAAGCTCTTCCTTTCGCGCCAGTGATTTTACTAGATCATCCATGGAAGGTTGTTCGTCGCTCTCAGAATCCGAATCGGAAAATGCAGTTCTTATTGTCCGCCTTCTCTGTCGTCTTGATTTTGATTTGGTGGAATGGGAATCCATTGTAGAACTCAATTCCTCTGCTTGGTCAGACACTTCAGAATTCACATTACCTTGTTTTGCACTCCCCTCTTCATTTTCAGAAGATTCATGGGAAGCAGTAGAGGATACTCTAAATATTTGGAAGGGGAAAGGATTGAAGACTATATGATTTAGTAGAGACGTATGTACTGGAGAAGACTGGAAGAGGAAGCATATTAATCAGTGACAGGAAAAACAACTTTGAATTATAACATTGGCAAGCAAAAACTCATCAAAAGTACCAAATCTAAGAACAAGGCAGGTTAAGATATGATGAGAAATGCAAAATCATGTTAAATAAACAATGCTACATCAACAGCAATCAAGAAAAACTCACAAGTTCATTGTTCGTTCGTATCCAGATGAAATCACCTTTCGATTTTTCAATTTAGTTACGAAAACTCTGTACTTTTCAAACCAGATTGAATAGAAATCAAAGATCTCACAAAGAGTAATGAGAGCATGAAACTAAAGATTGCGCAATCGCAAGCGAAACAGTAAGATTTCAGAATGGAACGGTGCCTATTCAATGGTGACAAAAACCCTAACTAAAACCCGAGAGGAGAGAACCTTGAAAACACGGCTTAAGAACCTCAACCTTGCCGGAGATCTCATCAACGAGACAGTGAAATTGCCTGTAGAGAATCGGAAAAGTTCGGCAGTTCCGTGATTGGTTGCCAATGAGGATCGGCGAACTCCGGTGCAGGCTCCTGGAAGCTCGGAAGAGGATTCTCGAGGAGGACATTGAGGAGAAGAAGTTGAATACCGGAACGGTGAAATGGAAAACGAAGTCAAATGCTTCAAAATTGCAGAGATGCAACGGCGGAAGTTCCGACCAGAGGAGAAAAATCTTGGTAATGAAGGCGGCAGGTCGGAGAAAAGGTTACCGGTGATTTTGGACTTCACATATTTATCCTCCACCTATTGAAGCCGGTTGTGGGGTGAAATTTAAGATTTAAATCTTTTGATCAGTGCTAGACAATCATTATTCCGCCTCCACCTCCTCTTACGTACTAAAATATTAGGGTTGGTCGGCCCTCGAATAGGCTTCTTTTGTTCTAGGAAGGCACGAGCGGGCTTCTTTTGTTTTAGAGAGGTAAAGTCGTAGGCTACCCTCGAATAGACTCCTTTTGTTTTAGGGAGACACAAGCAGACTCCTTTTGTTTTAGGGAGGCAAAGTCGTAGGCTACCCTCGAACAGACTCCTCTTATATTAGGGAGGCACGAGCTCACTCCTTTTGTTTTAGGGAGGCAAAGTCGTAGGCTACCCTCGAACGTGCTCCTTTTGTTTTAGGGAGGCACGGGCGGACTCTTTTTTGTTTTAGGGAGGCAAAGTCGTAGGCTACCCTCGGACAAGCTCCTTTTGTTTTAGGGAGACACATGGGGGCTCGTTTTGTTTTTGGGAGGCAAAGTCGTAGGCTACCCTCGAACAGACTCCTCTTGTATTAGGGAGGCACGAGCTGGCTCCTTTTGTTTTAGGGAGGCAAAGTCGTAGGCTACCCTTGAACATGCTCCTTTTGTTTTAGGGAGGCACGGGCGGACTCTTTTTGTTTTAGGGAGGCAAAGTCGTAGGCTACCCTCGGACAAGCTCCTTTTGTTTTAGGGAGACACAAGCGGGCTCCTTTTGTTTTTGGGAGGCAAAGTTGTAGGCTACCCTCGAATAGACTCCTCTTGTTTTAGGGAGGTACGAGCGGGCTCCTTTTGTTTTAGAGAGACAAAGTCGTAGGCTACCTTTGAACAAGGTCCTTTTGTTTTAGGGAGATGCAAGCGGGCTCTTTTTGTTTTAGGGAGGCAAAGTCATAGGCTACCCTCGAACAGAGTCCTCTTGTTTTAGGGAGGCACGAGTGGGCTCCTTTTGTTTTAGGGAGGCAAAGTCGTAGGCTACCCTCGAACGAACTCCTTTTGTTTTAGGGAGGCATGAGCAAACTCCTTTTGTTTTAGGGAGGGAAAGTCATAGGCTACCCTCGAACAGACTCCTTTTGTTTTAGGGAGGGAAAGTCGTAGGCTACCCTCGAATAGGCTCCTTTTATTTTAGGGAGGCAAAGTCGTAGGCTACCCTCAAACAGACTCCTTTTGTTTTAGGGAGGCACGAGCTCCTTTTATTTTAGGGAGGCAAAGTCGTAGGCTAAAATTTATTATACTTTTGCTTTGACTTTGAAAGAACGTGAGCTTATCTTTTGAGTTGTTTTACTCGAGGAGTACCCTGGAAAATCAGGGTTATTTTAGCGTTTATCTCAATTTTGGACTGAAATATCAAATGTTTGAATCTCAATTTAGTGAAATTCCAATAACTTCGGTGAACCTGCACCCAGCAACACCGCCTCCACTGGGATCGGTGGTCACGACACAACCCAAAAATTGACATGTCGTTTGGGTTATTGCTTCTGATGGCCTCGAGAAATAGCCAAGTTAGAAAATGACTATAGTTTCCAATTTGGAAATACCAATTATTTATGAAAATCAATCTAGAGATAACGAAAATCTTAAAAATTTTCTTACTCAATACAATATACGAGTGGTTAATCTTATATCAGCGTAGAAATTAGGTTCTCAAGCGAGAATCGAACCACCAAATTGCTAATATGAACATATCGGAGTGAATAAAGCACCAATTACCATTCCAAAGGTCGGTGGTTCCATCTCGGCTTTCAAATTATTGCATTTATATGGTTTTAACAAGAACAAAACTGTATAGATGGGTTTAAAAACCTAAGGATTTCTCTCTAAGTCATGCTTGAGCAATTCCCTTTTTCACAACCATCTCATAAACTCTATCTACCTTACTTGGATCCACCTTGAACAGACCATGGACATCAGATTTCTTTGTAACACTGCCCTTTAACATCTCAACTGATATGATATCCACCATTTTCAGATAATGAGCTGGTAATATTCTTATCTCACAGCAAAGTCGCCTCTCCTACACGAAGACATCGAAAAACGATTAAACATAGCGTCGACAAATGGTTTATCACAGCAATGTCATAGTCAAGGAGAGAACCAATGTCCAGCCGGAGAAATATGGAAGACAGGAGAAAATGTTCTCACCATTTCAGATAGTAAATCAGCGCCTGCAAATCCCGTGATGTCCCAATCGTGAATGGAGCTCGAAATCCATGGTGTTGCTGGAGATGGTTCCTTGCCGCTGCCTCGCGATCTTGGAGATTCTTTTACACTGCCCCTGGGATTGTCATCATGTTCTCCTTTGAGATGATTTGATACATCACTTGGAACAGCTTGACTATTTTCCTTAACTCTCTTGCTGCTGTCTCTGGTTTCTTTCCTTTTCTGATCAAGAAACCTATTTGATTCGACAATTGTTCGACATCCAGCAGCTCGAGCTTCCTATACTTACAAGATGTATACTAAATTAGTCCAATCGAGATTTCCTGAAATATGATGATCATGCCAAGTAGTCTGAAATAAGAAATTCTAGATTGATGATACTTAATATAAGAGCCCAAACCCACCATCAGTAGATATTGTCCACTCTGGGCCTTCCCTTTAGAAGTTCCCTCAAGATTTTTAAAAAACGTCTAGGGAGAGGTTTCCACCCCTTATAAAGAATGTTTCGTTCTCCTCTCCAACCGATGTGGGATCTCGCAATCCACCCCTTTGGGCCCAGCGCCCTTGCTGGCACTCGTTCCCTTCTCTGATCGATGTGGGACCCTTTAATCCACCCCCTTTGGAGCCCAGCATTCTTGCTGGCACACTGCCTCGTGTCCACCTCCCTTCGAGATTCAGCCTCCTCACTGCCACATCACTCGATGTCTGACTTTGATACCATTTATAATAGCTCAAACCCACCGCTAGCAGATATTGTCCTCTTTGGGCTTTCCCTTTTGGGGTTCCCCTCAAGGTTTTTAAAATGCGTCGGCTAGGGAGAGGTTTCCACACCCTTATAAAGAATGTTTCGTTCTATTCTCCAACCGATGTAGGATCTCAACCTAAACTTAAAATGAGTATGCAGCAACCCAGATAACAACTTATTCTTGCTTGATTTTATTTTGAGGGCAAAAAAACAAGTTTCCATTGAACAAACGAATGAAAATGCAAGGGCATGAGAAAAAAACAAAAGGTCAGGGACTCCAAATCTATACACATATTTGCATGCCCATGTATTTTCAGTTGTATCCTAGCCTGATTATTTCTCCTTCCAGATAGAATTACCAGTCAATTGATAGCACCAAGCAGCCGCATAATTTAAAAGGCAACTAATCAATAACTAAACCTGGAGTTCTTGTATTCTCTTCACAATGCGATGTTCTTCAATTAGATTCTTAAGAAGCTCTTCATGGTCTTCCTTGGAGTGGAACCGCATGAAGACCTTGTAGGGCTGACATATTGCCCTCTCTTCAGGAGACAAATGTTTTTCAAATGGGTCGGAGTAGAGTAGATCTCTGTCCAGTATGAATTCCTTCCTGCGTTTCCTTTCATCAAGCCTGCCAAGAGGTCCAAGTGCATATGAATCTAGATTATTAATAATCAATAAAACAAAGATAGCCAAAATATCTGCATACAGTAGCATAAACTAATTAGAAGAACAATATTAATGCTTTGGACAACAATTGCTTCAGATTAACAAAATAATCACTCTCAAGATAGTAATGATAATCCTAAAGTAGTTTAAGAAGTAATAATAATAATAATTGGAGTATCAAGATTCTCCTCCTGCAAATGACCCACCTGCTGATCTGTATAGAGGCAATGCCCACCTATAGGTCGTAGAAGACAAGGGTTTTTAAATAATCGAGTATTCAAAATGGAGGCTAAACCCGAGATTTTCGAACTTCCTATCCCCTTAATAAAAAAATAATAAAATTCCGAGCAGCAACATAAACACACCATCTAAGATAATGCAAAATTGGTTTTGTCGCACCTCTTTGAGTATATGCGCAAAATCCTCAATTTAAGTTCATGGTCAGCTGCAGAGTCATTGTCCTTGAATTCCATATCTGCTAGTAAATGCTCAGCATCATTGTCATATTCAATGTCGAATTCCTTCCGCTTGAAGTTATATCCACTCAACTCAACCACAGAAGGCCCACTGTCACCTAACACCCTAGGTTTTTTCTCACTAAAGCTTCTGTCTGCTTCAGATTCTGCAAATATTAAAAAAAAAAACAGTGAAGGGGGATAAAAAAACTAACACAGATGCCAGATTTTCCATTGAATTCTTGAAAACCCGAAGATAAGTAACTTTTTTAGAGCTACGAGAAACTTCCAAACATGGTTTACGTGAACTAGCATATCAAGTACCATATAATGTTCATGATCTTGGCAACAAAGGAAGTCACATTGGCTTAAAATTCCATGTGCTTTAAAAAAAATTAATTTAGATGCAAATCAAGTGATGGTGAGAATGTCACAGCAACTAAAGCAGGGAAGCAATGGTTTACAAAATGCAGAAAACAAACCTCCTTGTTTGATTTCATCCTTTATCTGTGGTTTGTTTGACTTCTTTACTGCACCTGAAAATGTGCTACCACTGATTGAACCTACAAACGATTTCATCTATTATAGTATGAAATCGAACATGTTAAAGAAAGCATATTCCTTTTTAGGAACACGTTCATATACGAGAGTGCAGAAAAGAAAACAGTATTTATTAAGCTACCTGCAGTTCCACTTGATGAGGTTTGATGGGCAGAGTCTTCTTTTTTTGATTCCTCACATCTGATAACAGATAAGAATATTTAGAGAGGGAGTAAACGAAGAAAAAAGAGGAACATAAACAGAAATGAAAATGAAAATGGTTATACTTGACTCTTGCTGATAATGAAGACCCTTCATTAAGGTTATGCTCCCCTACCATAGGAAACTCTGCAGTAAATAATACACAAATATGACTCCGTTCGTACTGGAATATTCAAATTTTTAGCTCTCGCAAGAAGTATAATACTGATTGAAATCTGCACCAGATGAAAAAGGATGCATTTCCAACAAATATGCATGCATAGACTACAATTTCAGAAAAAGAAGAGTCCATTGGATGACTGTCCAAATGCAATATCGATAATCACAAAGAAGAAATATGTTAATGGTAGTAGGAAATATAACAATACATATTTTTGTTTGACAAATGAAGTCAACAAACACACTTTTGTCCATGTTTATTCAAAGAAGGCAATTATCTAAAGACACAGGTTCATTAACTTTGACATCTAGGTACTAACCAACAGTGGGAAAGAGATATAATTCATTACCTTTCTTGACCTCACCAGGGACTGTAGCCATGGCAAGGAGCTCCTCCCTGCTCTTACCCTTAACATGCGACAGATCCTAAATAGAGTAGAGAATACTGTTCTCATTTTCAGTTTCAGAAGATTGATTATGTATAGTATAGAAAAAAACAACAAATGTTCAAGTTGATCCAACAGTCTTACAGGAAGAGGGAAGCAAGGGGAGTTCATATACATAGCATTATAGTGATTGAGACACTGCAACTTGCTCTTTGTTCCAACATGCTCTGCAACTCCATCCCAGTTTCCAAATCCATACACAGCAATGCCCTAAATATTCAGTGATTTTGGCCCAAGATCAGAATAACTAGAGTTCAAAATTATGGGGGGAGCAAGATCCCTGATGGGAAAACTTGATCAGAGTATTTCAAGGAACTTCCTATAGATGGTATAGACCACTAATAAGTAAAGAGTTGAGCATTTATTATCAAACATCTTACATATATATATATATAGGCATTTTGACTTGAAGAAACGATAAATAATGAAGTAGTATATGTAATTGGAATTTATGTGATCATAAAATAAAACGATATTACAAATAAGCTCTAAAAGACTACAATGTTCGAGGTGTATTCAGATTGATGACTAGATCATAATCATAAAAGAGGATGACTATTGTGTGGCCTAAATCAATATAAGAAGAGGATGAAGATAGAATAATACTTGTAATGAAGAGAAAAGTTATAATCAGTGCATATTTTGTTAAAACCTTGATTTACATATGCATAAGTGCAAAAAGAATCTAGTAGAAGACCCTCAAGTAATCATCATCATACCTCCAAAAGTAAGCTCTCTTCATCTGCATGCCAATCTGGACATAGAAGAGGAAATGACAAATTATCCTGTCAGAAAAAGTTTTTCCATCTTATGAGTAAATGTGTGTAAACAACCAAATCATTATTTTAAGCAACTCAGATCCACTAATTGAAGGCAACAGTAACGATGGGTATAAATTAAAGAAAACTCTTACAAGGCCATTAAGGTAATAAAAAATGAATAGGTAGTTTTTCAATACGCAAAAAACCAACATCTAAGTGTAGCTAAGTGTAGCTCTAACTTGAAATAATAAAGAAAACAGTTCATTAACAACAATAATGGAACCATTTCAATAAACTTGATCTATTTTATATTGTGCATTGAAAGCAGGGTATTTTTATTGAATACTTGAACTTCCCCACCGATACTAAAACCAACTACCAAAACATGTGATATTTAATTCAACACATTCATCAACTTCTTATTTTAGCAAGCTTTTATTGAAAAGTAAACATCTACAAACTTTGAGTACAGATAAAATAAATCGAGGCAAAGGTTTAAGGGTAAGAAATCTTGTAAAACTAGCCGTTGACATCTAGTAGATAGGAAAATATCCTTTCAAGGCTAATGTAGCAGTTGGAAGCTCAGGTTAGTAAACCTTTAAGTTAGTATAAGCTAATATAAATACTAGTGTCCATTAGTAAAGAAGCAGATGGTTATGGTACATATAAGTAACAACCCATTCGCAAGTTTGAGTTGATATCCATAACTGCCTTATTAGCAGCATCAACTTATATGAAAAAAACTTCTCACTCCTAGGCAGTACAACATATATCTATAAAAGAACACGTAGAAAAAGATAGAATACTTATTGTAGATTCAATTGACAACACACCCAAGACCAGTAACCATGCCCAATGGTTTAAATAAAAAGGGCCAATGTAATAACATATACTAATAAGGGTACTTACCATAACCCTATAAGGATGATTACTTTTATGAGGTGTAAGCTCGGCTCCAACAGAAAAGCACTCCACACAAAGGTCATAATCTGGGCATGCCACACATTTCATGCGAATTCTCCCCGATAAATCCTTATTGCAGTAATTACAATGATATAAGGCTACTTTTCCATCCCTCGATTCCTGACCTACTAAGATATCAATTGAAGTAAAATAATGGCCAGGGAAAAAAAATACAGAAAACAGCAGAAATTACATTACTTAACCCAACTACAAAGGCCCTTTTTTCATCACCCATTGCTTGTCCTTTTATGCTAACAGCTCTAAAAAGAAACTATTGAAATTAACCAAAAAGAAAGAAAGACGGCAGTAAACACATTACTGGAAGCGCACCATGACTTTAGGATTGTGTAAAAAGTGCATCCATGAGTGAAATAAGGTAGTAAAACCTTCACTAAATCATAAATGAAAGTGCAACATGACTTTAGGGGGTTGTGTAAAAATTGCATAGACTAGTGCAATAAGGTACTACAACCTCACTAAATCATATATGAAGGATTGGACCCATTTCCCTCTCTCTCCAATGATATTAAGCAGAATACCTGTAGCTTGATTCGTAGCCTCTGTAGAACTAGGCCTTTTCCTCTTGGATTTACTGAAATTTGGATTCAGAGAAGTACAACATGAGAGCCACATACAAGAATTTTGCACCAAATAAAGGCCAACATCATATTAAGTATTAACCGAGAACATACTCTTTTGAAAAAAGAACACAGCTGCACATACGTTCAATCAAACAAGAGATTAAAAGAAAAGGAAAAGACAGAATAAGAATTTCGGTTCATCCAATATTTATACTTGCATCCCAACTGACCTTCTACACCAAAAAAAATAATAATAACAATAAAAAAGCAGTAGATTGTGAAGGAGAAATTGAAGTACGAAAATGAAAATGAACATTTCAGGATCCTACCGAAACCATGCTTTTCAGTTTAAGTGTCATTTTGAGAGTAAAGGATTAGTAATAATTTATTGTGACAGTTAAGAACTTGGCAGACTAGATTAAAAGAAGCCAGCGAGTAGCCCCTTCAACACATGTTCGGTTTCCGAAAAACTCCCTACAGATTATAATTTCATTCAGACAAATCATAAAAAAAGCTTTATGCAATTAAACAAAACGTAACCGCATTCTCAATTGCTGAAATTTCCAGCAATTTAGAATCAGATTAGCCCGAATTCATAGCAATAACACTTAAATGAAAAGCACAAACCTCTGATTGGGGTCCTCGTCTTCCGGACGTGACACCATCCGAGAACGACCCATCGATCCGAATATCAAAATTTCAGTAACAAGGTGAACGAGGGCACAAAATTGTTTTGACCTTCGTTCAGGATTCGCCTCGTGCCAGCGGAATTCGACAATCACCGGATGTGGAGGCGGCGGCGCCGCGTGAAGGATTACCGTCGGCGGGTTTTGCGAGAGTCAGGGCTGAAAGGGAACGAGAGAGACAAGAGTGTGTCTCTGTTGTAAAATTCATTTTTGGCTAAATACATGTTGGGCAATCTATATATATATAGATAGATATATATGTATGTATTGTATATACATGTTGATTTCTATGGATCTCTCTCCCAACAACCATATAGTAACATCTGACTTGTTGTGTATATATGGCAACGTGACATGAAACATTGAATAAATTAGGTTTCTTTATGTTGATTGTCGTGTCGGGATAGCCTATCCATGTCAATAATATTTGTCATGTCAGGATACATTCCTTTAAGCCCACGAGTTTTACATTTCGTCAGCATGTCTCCCAATGTTTTTTGTCACGTTACGAAAAAGATTTGTCAGTGTGTCTCCTATACATGTTTTTCTCAATAACTTTTCTACTGAAAATTACATATCGTTATCAGCCTCACAATTTTAAAACGTACTGCTAGGGAGAGGTTTTCATACTCTTATAACGAATGTATTTATTCCCACATGTGGTTTATTCCTAGAGGTTTTCACGTCCGGTAAGAAAACATTGGTTGGGGAGAAGTGTGGAAACCTTCCCCTAGCATGTTTTAAAGCCTTGAAGGGAAGCCCTGAAAAGGAAAACCCAACGAGGACAATATCCCTAGCGAAGGGTGGTGGATTGTGATGTCCCACATTGGGGACATTGGTTGGGGAGGAGAACACCCTTTATAAGGGTGTGAAAACCTTCCCCTAGAGCGTTTTAAAGCTGCCTTGAGGGGAAGCCAAAAAAAAAAAAAGTCCAAAGGGCAATATCGGCTAGCGGTGAGCCTGGGTCATCACCGGTAGATGTGAGATCTCAACTACAATCGATCCTAACAAAGACTACATAATAGTTAAGCAAGCTTAAAAACTCTAATAGTTAAAGCAAGCTTCAAAAACTCACGGATCGAGCACCCCTTTCAAAAAAGTTAAATTGTGACCTAAAATTTTGAGAAATAACTCAAAAACAACTTTAGAACTACAATTTCCAAAATAAGTTATTCAACTACGATCAAACCTAACATTTCAAGAACATCTAAACATGAAATATGATCTAATCCACCAAAGATTCGAGAAATGGCTCAAGAACAACTTTCGAAAAGTTCTAAAGATCCAACATTTTTCAAAACAAATCCATTCAACTATGATCGAACCCACAAAGAACACCGAAAGTCGAACGAGCAGAGGATACATAAGAAGCACTGTTAGAAGAGGGTTTGGAGGTTGAGATTGCCTAAGAGGAAAAGGAAGAAGAGGATTGTTCATAACACCACTTCTACTAGTACAAACAGAAGTTTCCACCATACACAGTTTAACAGTTCTATATTAAAAGCATCAAGCTCTTGCAGTTGTAGTCACTGCAGAACTAAACTAAGCATTCCCACGTCCCGGTCACCTGGAGTGGTTGGGAGGCGTTGTTTCTAGCTTCAACTTCCTCGAGACAAGCATCACTGTGCTCCTTAGCCACGCTCGGGCTACCTTCAACATCAACTGTGTCGAGGACTTCGAAGATTAGAGCACACACTTCTTGAAACCTCTCTTCTGATAGGGATACCTCGACGAGGAGCCTCCAGGCATTTTCCTCCGACGCCTCATCGTAATCCTTCTTCCTCTTCAACACCATGTGTCCGCTTATCTCCCAAACGGCCGGGTTCACTTGGGTGTCGAGGAGCTCCGCGCTCACTTCCCCAAGTGCTTGTTTCTCAGCATAGCACTGTTAATTATGATAGGTAAGGTCAGAGTTAACAAGGATACAGGAAACTAAGAGCTAGCTAATGTTGCCATCAGATAATATCAGCTTGCCTGTGGGAGAAGGAAGATACGTTGCCCACAATCAGCAATTAAGACATTGTAAGGAATGTTGTTTTCTTGAAGGCATATGCAGGCATCAGACACCGCGTTCGATAATGCTTGCAGAGTGTTTTCGCCCTCGAACACGAGCCCTCGAACGGGATATTTTAGTAGCTCAGAGACGATAACTTCATCATTCAATGAGATTGTTTTCTTCGTCGGAGCTTTCTCAATAGGGAAAGGAACAGCCAAGTAATATGCCTGATTGATTATTTAGTTCTTAATTCACATGTTCTTGTGTAAAGACTAGCTTCATCAAGTCACTTTTTCTAAAGGGTAGATAGATACCTGAAAGTGAAGGTGATTGATGGTGGCAAATGCGCCCAAGCTGTTGTACCCGAGTCGGAAGTATGTATTCCCAGCCTCCGCTGCCATGTGAAGAGCAAGCAAGAAGCTTTCTCGATCGATCCTTTGCGGCAAGCGCTCGAAAATACGAGGAATCAAGAGAACGTGTCCGTATTCAATGGGACTAACCTGTTGATGACATATTAAGAATGATCACAACACAAACATCCACAACAATTTGGTCTAAAAACACTAAAACAGGAACAAGTACACACATTAATGGCAACCATGCTTGGAGAATTTTCGACATCAAGAGGGGCATTTGGAATAAGCAGTGTATTCCCATTTTCATTTGCTTCAAACCGAAAGAGGATCTCTTCCTGCCCAACCTTAGTGAAGTTGAATTTGTTACCATCAAAAGGCTGGAGAACCTTATCAACTCGAAACTCGGTTGGCCTCTTCTTCAGATGTCGACCCTCGTTCAGCTGGGCAATGAAACCATACTTTCCAGGAATTACCTACACGAAAATTACCAAAGATATTGAGTGTCTCAGCTGAAGCTAGTAGATATTGTATCTTCGAGTCTTCCATTTCTGGGCTTCTTTCCTGGCCTCCCCTCTCAAGGTTTCCAAAACGGGCGGGCCTGCTAGGAAGAAGTCTCACACCCTTATAAAAATGTTTTCCTTCTCTTCCCCCAACCTATGTGGAATCTCACATTGATACTATATCTATATCTCAAATAGATTACTTCTATTTCACAAATTACTGTAAAATTCTAACCTTAGTCTCACAAGCAGTGACATCATAGCGAAACAGCCCTCGCTGCATCCGGTCCTCCCACTACAACAACGGGGGCATCCATTATAGCCATTGAAAGATAAGCAAAATTGATAACCAGAGCATGTCATCAAACTTACCTCCCCAAGAAGCAGCGAGTCAAGAAAAGCAAAAGGAGGAGCAGTGTTCTCATACTCGCAGCACAAGCCTTTTGAGATCTTGTTTAGCTTCTTGAAAGCATACAAGGGAATCTTGGCTCCTACAACAAAAAGGAAACGAACAATCATCATTACAGCCCCAATACCCACATGGAACGAAAACATTTCAGACCCACAAAAAAAAAAAAAAACGAATCAAGAACTCAAGAGAAGCAACCAAACGAATCCTCGCTAGCTACGCATTTTAACAAACACCTTCATAGCAACATTCATTGAGGCAGTTCCGGCCGCACCCTGCTCTGGGAGCGACTTCCTCAGCCTCATCCTTTTGGTAATTAGATACCACAGTAGGAACGCGCTTAATCCTCAACATATCGTCCGCTTCTAATTCAAATCAAACCCAACACCAAAATCGGCCCCCCAAAACAAACAAAGTCGTTGAAAAGCTAATTCGAAGAATGCTCTACGCAAGAGAATCCACCGCCGGCAAGAAAAAGAAGATCAGAAGGACTACCCCCTTCAGAGGGCAGAGCACCACGTCCACCGTGCGGCGAGGGGTTAGTAAGAGTTATACAACCCTTTCGTCGTACAGACCGGACATGAACGAACAACCGGAAAACCACGTGTATAGCCGTGATGTCTACAACTTGACGATCCCGGGTTTTACCCCCACCGGAAAATCCCCCGTATATATCGACGATCCTTCACCTTCAGAAACTCAAATCCACGCACCAGTTGCTCAAAATCGAACCTGGGAAGCTGATTTTGAAGCGAAATTTGTAGAACCCAGATCGGAAAACGGAACCGGGCGACGAAGGAGAAAAAGAAAAATGAAGAATCAACAAAGGCCAAGGTGAGTTCAACAAATGGCGGATTGAAAATGGATGAATGAAGAGTGAAAATCGGGGAGGTTGCATTTATATAGAGAGAATTGGAGACGAGAGGAAATTTTGTGGTGCAAGAAATGGCGGTTCGTTGTGGATACCGTTAAGCCATGATTCTGTGAGCCAAATTACATAAATACCCTCACTTTTCGTAGATTTTGTAATTACAAATTCGCCCCTTTTTTCCTTGTTTTTTTTATTCCAATTTGGTCCATATTCTTTTGGAAATTTTACGTGCATCCTTAATTTGTTGACTATTTTCAAGTAAGTCCTTTTTTCAACGTTATACATTTTTTAATTAATTAATACCAAAATAAAAGTATTTAATTAATATAATTATTATAACTATTTTTTAATAAATATTCCTCATTAGGTATTTTAATAGGTGAATTTGGTAAACATTTTGCCAAATTTAATTTTTATCTCAAATAAATTTTAATAAATTATTTTTCAACAACCAAAAAAATTAATAGGTTAAAAATCTTATATTTAAATTTAATTCCACGAATTTATAATAATTTTTTCAATTTTAATAAATCTTTAATTTAGTATTTAAATAATAATAATATTTTTTATGTTGAAATTTTAAAGCTAATGGAATCCCAACTTTCATTTAGAAGTATTTTACTTTTTTTAAAAAAAATTAAGAGTCAAAACAACTTTCTTGTGCAAGAAAAAAATGAGATTTAATTTTAGAATATATTTACTGTTTTTATCTCTCATTTTAAATATTTTAAAATTAGATATGAATTTTAGGACGTATGAATCATAAGATTTAAATTATTTTTTATTTATTATATAATTAATTAAAGTATATTTTTTAAAATTAAAACAATAATATATATATATATATATATATATATATATATATAATAGCTAATTTAAAGATTTTACCTAATAAAAAATATAATAATTGATTCAATATTTTAACCTAAGAAAATTATTTATCAATAATATGGATAAAAATTCTAAGAGTTATTGAGAATAGTTCTGGGTTTGTGTGTGGACCAAATGACTTTGGTTTTATCCATTTATCTATACTCGAAAAAATTGGGGTATCGGTTGGTCGGTAGACTTATACCGATATTGCTGACTATACTAATCAGGTTGATCAAGGACGAGGCTGATTTTTCATCTCTATCTCCGTCACTCACCCCATTTACCATCTTCCATAGTTACCGATAAACTTCTTAAGAGATTGAGATAATCATTTTTTCGATCGAATAATTTATTCCACTCTTTCTTTTTATATGAAAATTTCTCTATTTGAATAGAATATATATATATATATATATATATATATATATAAAGTTAATTGAAACATTTTTTTTAAATTAATTTTGTTTTTAAATCCAATAAACATCATTTTCCTTATTATTTAGACATACACTTTATATATTATTTTAATGGTCCAAAAACTTCATTATAAAATCTCCAAAAAATAATAATAATATTTTTATTATTATTATTATTAGAGATAAAAATAAATGCATTACAACCAATAAAGTTTAATTGAGAGAGGGTCAAATATTAATATATTTTTTTCATTTAAAAATAAAATTAATATATTCCCTAAATAGACTATGGATTTAAACTAATATTCCTGGTAAAAGTAATAAATTTCCCATATCAATAAAATAAAAAAAGGTCAAATTATCCCCAAAAAAAATCCTTAATTTTATTACATGCTTTAGATTTTGATTTGAATTCTTAAACTTTGAAATTGTTTAAATAAATAAAATTTTAAATTGTTTTTTTTTTAAATAAATTTCTTAAAAACTTATTAAATAGTTTGTAGTGAAAGTTTAGAGAGGAAATAAATATAAAATCTATAATTTAACTAAAAAAATTAGAATAAAACACAAAAATGATTTTCTTATTTCTAAATATTATTATTATTATTATTATTAATATTAATATGGAGGAAGAAAATGGAGGGTGGAGAATTTTTCACATGAGTTTATTTATTTATTGATTTATGAAATTCAAATGGAATCTCCAAAGTAATATATATATATATATATATATAGTCCAACATAAGTCAATGTCTTAAAATGTAAAGAAAAAAGAAAAGTCCACCTCAAAAATTAATTGTTTGATTGTGATTTTGTTGTTTTTTTCCCATAAAATTACTTTTTTTTTTTTTAATGTACATATATATTGTGGCTTCTGAAAATTAAATATTCATTAATTATTAAATTTTGGCAAATAATTTTTTTTTTTTTAATAAAACTGAAATAAAATTAATATGGGTACGAATTCAAACCCTAAAGAATATAATACCTATCTTAACATAGAAGGTTTGATTGTTCAACTCAAGAAATAGTAATGAAATAAAAGATGATATTTTTAGCTCATTTGTTGCAAGTGTGGGAGGTCGATCATTGGCTTAGAGACAACAATGGATGTATGTTTCTTTTTCTTTTTGTTTTGAGCTCATCGTCGCAAGTGTGGAATGTAGATCATCGGCTTTGAGATAACAATTAATGGTTCTTTCTTTTTTTTTTGAGATAACAATGAGGGTTTTTTTTAAGCTCATCGATGCAAGTGTAGAAGGTCGATCTCATCACCTTTGAGACAACAATGAGTATCTTTACCTACACGCTTTGAGACAACTATATACCCCATCTTTCTAGGTTGAGTTACAATTTCTTCTCCCTTCTATTTCCATTTTTTCATTTTTTTTTTCTTACGCTCCTTAGTGTAGTCTCGGTCCAAGTTTCATCAGACTCCATTCCAACTAGCTTTGGTGTGTAGGGATTGTGTTTGTTCTCAAGAATGGATTTGCATAAAGGTTCTGATTCAAGCGGGAGCCCGAACAGGAGAGTTCACTGGGGCCCGCCGCTTTCTCAATATCAAATGGAAGCCGGAGTTATAAATGACATAGTGTTTCTGATTGAAAATAGTGACTCATTCAGAAAACCGAAGTTATTCAAATTCTTTTTCCCAAATCAGTCGAAGCCCCGCTTCGACGTCAGTCATCAACTTAAAAGAACTCTCCCCACCCATCCCATTCTCATTCACATCAATAAGGATGAACATATACTAATTCAAAGCGATTGCTAAAAAATATATTGAGCTCCTTTCCAAATCATAGGAGTGTGTGAATATCAAATCTATTCATCAATGTCAAGTCACACAGTTAAACAGTTCAAATGATACCAAAATTATTACAAAAACTATTTCAAGTGGAACAGATTTGGCAGCAGCCATCTAAGCAAGGCTCAAGTTGTTCATGAAGAGATGATACTAAACCATTCCATTTTGTTTACAAACTAACTCAGTCTTCCACGTAAATGACTCAACATTCACAATTAATCAAAGAAACGAGAGAGAATGAATGACCTGTGAGTTTTGTTTTGAATGGGTGAGGGAATTTACTTCTTCCCAGCAGGCTCCAAGTTCATCTCTTGAAGATTCAGCAACAGATCATCTGAATTGAGGAAAACTTTGTTGGATGAGTTCGCAATCGTATGAGCGATCTCTCTTGCTGCTTCGATCTTCCTCAGAGTCATAAACGCCGGGTTATTGGCAACAGCTTGGCCTATCAGCTGCCCACTCGTGGCTTCTCCCTGGTGATCAAGATCAGAGAAAGCTATAAATTTTCACCTCAGTCAAGAAAGATGGCTATCCATATTAAAAAATGAATAGCATCTTGCAAAACATCAAGAAAGTTGGGGTATGTAGTTCATTTGTCATCCCATTCGTCTCACCTGTGCTCTGATTATAGCACTTCTCTTGTCCTGTTCGGCCTTCTCGACAACGAATTTAGCTCTTTCGGCTTCTTGGGCAGCCACTTGTTTGGCTTCAATTGCAGCTGTGAACTCCCTTCCAAAAGTTAAACTTGTTATGGACACATCGTCAAGAGCGATATTGAACTGAGCTGCCCTCTCAGTCAAAGTCTTTCGGATTTCTCTACTTACAGCCTGAAAATGAACGACAATCAGCATACGACTAACGAGTAGGAGCGTAAGGAACCATATTGAATTGGCTATAAACAGAAAAGAAACTGAATCAATGGGAGAAAGCAAAGGAAATATATATTGGAACCCGAACTAGCAGAGAATAGATCTTTTACTTTACCTCTCTTTGTGTGAGAAGTTGGCTGGCATTATACTGAGCGACTACAGATTTCAGAGTTTCATGAATAATTGAAGGCAGAACCCTTTCATTATAATTTTCACCAAGTGTTCTATACAATGTAGGTAACTCATTCGCTAATGGACGGGTAAGAACACGAAGACCGATTTTCACCTGCACATCAAACCCAAGATCTTTACAAAAAAGGATATTGCCCATGTAATTCCAGCTGATAGCCAGTCATTAAATTTAAATATCCAAATGGGATAAAACAAAATACATGGAAAAACACTTAACAACTGCCTGTCTTTCACATGTAAAGTCTAAACACATGCCAACTTTTGTGCTAATCACTTAATGTTGAGCATTAGTCTAAAGCAGGTCTGAGATCACATTCAACAAAAATAAAAATAAGAGAATAAAGAAAAAAAAATATGGTATCTTCAAATAAAATAAAAAATATCACACCATCTGAAGGTCTCGGCTTCCAGAACTACTCTCCACAAGATTGGGTCGTGCCCGGACATCGTATATGATTGGCCTCTCAAACCAAGGAATAATGAGATGTGTTCCTTCAGGATAAACCTGAAAGTTATGACAAGCAAAAAATTGTTCAAACAATATTGCTTAAAGCAACCAGGAAGTTTAGGCACTTATGTGGTGAAGTCATCCAAGAACCAGATAATTTTTCTAGAACAATGGATAATGAATTGTAGAAGTGTTTCATCTAAAGGACCAGATTAAATAACCTTATCTTTAACTCCAACTAGACGGTTAAACACAATGGCCCGATGTCCTCCCTCAACATTGTAGAGACTGTTGGAAGCTGCATATAATCCAAGCCCACCAATAATTCCAATCTTCACCAAAGCAGAAGCTGCACCACCACCGGGCACCTTAGGAACCTTGACATTGTTAAAATTCATATTCCAAGATTCTGAGAATTTTAAAAAAGAAAAGTTATTATAGATTTAACAGTAAAACTTATACGGAATATGAGTTTTTGATATACGAGTCCATAATACAAAAGAACAAGAAGCATAAATTGCATTTATGTTAGCCATAATATAAGCCACAGAAAACGACAGTAGGTGAATGAGAAGGCAGGCATATAACTAATGGAAGGGAGAGAACTGAGTACAGTCAGGAGATGCATATCATACCATCTTACAACAATAAATATTTCCTCCGACCTTTTATTAAGAACATTTTCTCAGACCTCAATAAGGATAAGGAAGTTAAGGTGGAAAATCAATTCAAGAATAATCATTGAAGTTTTCCAAAGTACGTAGGTAAAGTGTATGTTTTAAACGAACAGAAACAGTAAATTGTTGCCTATCAACTGTAGTGAGATGTTTTAGATTAAATAACAAGACAACAGTTTTCCATCGATACTTTTCCAAATTCTAAACATGATTAGTTCATCTATGGAAATTAAAGGGGCACCAAAATTCAGAGCAAAGTTGACGTTGAGACAGAGCTAGGATCAAGCTCAAATAAACAAAAATCTAATGGCCTCCACAATTGCACGTACATTAAAAAAAAAAGTTATGAAAAAATTCATAAACAATCCACTTCATATATTAAAATTTGGCCAAAAGTGTTCTCTGAAAAGGAAAGGAGATGACGTTTGGATTTGATTTTTGGTTCCCCAACGTTTTAGTTTAAATTTGGCCAAATTTTCCTCGTCTGGTGAAAAATGATTCCACCTATTGAATATCCTTACCGACAAGATTTTAATAATAGTTTGGTGTAGAAATGTGCACAATTTTGACGGGTAGCCAATGAAAAAACTTGCAAAATTTTGGATGAAAACGCAGAAAGCAGCAGCAAATGTGGAACGAGCTAATGATGCAATTGCGGAGGAGATACGCTGCGAAGGATCCTAATAGCAGAGGTCTCCATACTACTAAAAAGAATCAAACTAAGCTGAAAAAGATATCAATTACTCAACAAAATCACAAAAACAAAGAACTCCAAAAGTAATCGATCCTCATATACTACGCCAGCTTCCATCTACCGAATTCAGAAGGAGAAATGAAAACTTCTCCAAAAACAGACGCAAGCATCCAAAAGCACAAGATCGTAAACAAACCAAGTTACATACGACCTCATTTCCTGGACTAACAGACCGAGAATCAAGTGAAAGTGGAGAATGGGCGAGGGTGCGCGAGATTGAAAATAAAATTCTTGTTCGACGAGTTTCATAGCGCATCAAACAGAAAATACCATTGCATAAGCACAAAAAGCTGAACAGAAAACTTGAAATTTACCTCAAAATCTTGAACACAGACGTCAACGGGGGGGTGGTTTAGGGTTTACCAGGTTCGAGGGAAGAAAAAGCAGCGTTGCAGGGTTTAGGGTTTTATACGGCTATCCCATTGGAGCTGCTCGATTCTGGGCTTTCTCCAACCATGACCCATTTTAGTACTCACCGGGTCCGAAAAAAATTTGTAAAAAAAAAAAAAAAAAAACATTTAAATTAACAAATAATTATTTCATATTAAAATACATTTTTTATATATTATATTTTATTGTTTTTTTTTCTTATTATTCTTAGATTTTTTTATGATATAATTAAGATGCCGATTAATCGTTTATATTGATGTTGAGCTTATGGACATCGAAAATTTAATACCAAAAAATCTCTATTTAATATAATTGTAATATTATTGAAAGATTAATGAAAATTGATTTCCTATATTTTTAATTATTTTTAAAATAATTGAAATTTTTGAAATTTTAAATTTGAGTTTATATATTTTTAAGTTAATTTTAAAATTAGTTCTCCAACTTTGATTACTAGAAACCCATGTGAATGTGGTTCAAAATTTAATATGGTTAGGGTTCTGATATGTTCCGGTACAAATTTTGGGATGACAAGAACAAAAAAAATTCTTGAGATATTGTGACGTGATTTTTAATGAAAATGTCATGTACAAGGACAACAAAGCAAATGTTTCATGACAACGAAGCAAGTGAGAATTGAGGTTGAATTGTGAAAAAAATCACTTAGTGATATTATAGTAGATACTTGAAAAGCACCCAAGATTGCTGCTCAGCAACTGGTCCATGTGTAAGCTCAATAAAAAAACTCAATAAAAACTTGTATGGACTAGAACAAAGATCGAGACAATGGTACGAGAAGTTTGACTCATTCATATGCAACAGTGGTTTCCACAAAAGTGAAAATGATTAATGTTGTTATTTTAAGAAATACACTAATTCTGATGTGTTTCTACCCTAGTATGTGGATAACATACTAATGGTAGGATCCCGTACGAGGAACATTAGTCACAGGCAAGCATGTCTTTAGTATTTTAGAGGAAAGATTTGGTAGCAACGAAGCATATTTCTCAAAATAGATATGTTATCTCAAAATAGATCTGCTAGCACATTAAATCTAATCTCAGGAGCATACAATGAGGTGTTATCCGAATTCCAGATGAATGATACTAAATCAGACAGCTGAGGAGCACATTACATGCATGGAGTTGTTAGCAAGTACATGGTAAACTCAAGAAAAGAACATTGGAAAGCTTTGAAGTGGCTTCTAAAATATCTGAGAATCTACGAGTTATGCAAGGTTTTGCGCTAATCTTAGTGGAGATATAGACTCTAGCAAGAGTACATATGAATATATCTAGATTATTGATAGAACAACAGTGAGTTAGATGTTCAAGCTTCAGAAATGCATTGATCTTTCATCTACTAAGATTAAGTACGTGGCAAGAGCTAAATCTGATAAAGAGATGATATGGATAACAGAATATCTAAAAGAATTAGGCAAGAAACAACACGAGAAAATTCTTTATATAGATAGTCAGAGTGTCATACCGTTGGATTATCATTCAAAGACAAAACACATCAAAAGTGAAGATATGGATGTTCGTTCGAAAATGAAATTCTTTGTTGACAAGATCCATTTCCAATTTTCTAGATTCTCATTCTGAGTGTATTCTACCCAATATTCCTTCCTGCCATTTCTCTCATGTTCTTAAACACCCATATTTCTTCCGACATTTTCTCTCATATTCTTTGTGTTCATCTAGATCGAATGTGTGGTTGTATGATCTACAATTACATACATGGTTCATAGATGCACAATAGATTACTCGAAGAAAACAGAGAGCAGTTCTAATGACAAAGCTATAAACATGTGTATAATTCTTTTACTCGAGAAGGTTTACTCGAGCAGATTGTTTTTTAGAATTACAAACCCGTAAATAAGTTTAGGCAATGCTGAGGTGATGCTAATACAGAGAATTTTGGAACATACATTACGGGTTTAGTTCACATCATGTGATCAAATCCAGCCCCGGCCTGAAGTGTAGGAACCCTACTCATTCCTACACTGAGCAGCAACTGTTGAAGCCACCGCCTAGTGGTTGGATCATCCTGTCAACGTTAAAATTTTGGAAGTGATCCACAATGCAAAATCAATGAGTTTTGATAATAAGTTATACCAGTAAGTCCAATACTTTTGTTATGAATTAGAAGCTCCGAGTGAGAGTGAACCCGAGTTCATGATGATTTTGAGAATCGTGATACTTAGTGGAGTGCTTTTAAGCTCATTTTCAAGAACACTTTTTGTAATGGTCCAAACCCACTGCTAGCAGATATTATCCTCTTCGGGCTTCCCCTCAAAATTTTTAAAACGTGTTTTCTAGGGAGAGGTTTCCACACCCTTATAAAGGATATTTCGTTCTCTTTCTCAACCGATGTGGGATCTCACAATCCACCCTATCCGCGACCTAACGTCTTCACTGGCACTCATTCCCTTCTCCAATCGATGTAGGACCTCCAAATCCACCCCCCATCGGGGCCCAGCGTCCTTGCTGGCACACCGCCCAGTGTCTGGCTCTGATATCATTTGTAACGGCATAAGCCCACCGCTAGCAAATATTGTCCACTTTGGATTTTCCCTTTTGGGCTTCCTCTCAAGGTTTTTAAAACACGTTTGTTGGGGAGAGGTTTCCACACCCTTATAAAGAATGTTTCGTTCTCCTCCTCAACCAATGTAATATCTCACAATTCACCCCCCTTGGAGCCCAGCGAGGTGCTGGCGCTCATTCCCTTCTCCAATCGATGTGGGACCACCAATCCATCCCCCTTCGAGGCTCAGCATCCTTGTTGGCACACCGCCCCATGTCCAACCCCCTTCAGGACTCAGCCTCCTCATTGGCACATTGCCTAGTGTCTGGCTCTAATACCATTTGTAACGACCCAAGCCCACTGCTAGTAAATATTGTCCTTTTTGGGCTTTCCCTTTCAGGCTTCCCCTCAAGGTTTTTAAAACATGTTGACTAGGGAGAGGTTTCCATACCCTTATAAAGGAAGTTTCGTTCTCTTCCTCAACCGATGTGGGATCTCACAATCCCCCCCTTCAGGACTTGTTCCCTTCTCCAATCGATGTGAGACCCCCCAATCCACTCCCCTTCAGAGCCCAACGTTCTTGCTGGCACACCGCCACAACCCTCTTCGGGACTCAGCCTCCTCGTTAGCATACCATCTAGTGTCTAGCTCTAATACTATTTGTAATGACCCAAGCCCACCACGCATATATTGTCCTTTTTGGGCTTTCCCTTTTAGGCTTCCCTCAAAATTTGAAAACGTGTTTGCTAGGAAGAGGTTTCCACACCCTTATAAAGAATGTTTCGTTCTCTTCCTCAACCGAGGCAAGATCTCACACTTTTCGTTTTAGAACTTTCAAAATGTTTTTCTTTTTTTCCCCTATTATGAACAAACACGGAAATTTTACAGTATTTTCCTCTTAGCAGAACCATTGTACAACGCCAACATAGTCAGCTTAGCCTAAAACACTGAACATGAATTAGAAACATACTCAGAACAGAAAACTCCACAGAAGCGCGACAAATGAAATTCATGTCGAAAAGACACTTACCCGAAGACAGCCATTGAAAGTAGAATCTCTCAGCATGTCTGGAAGACAGCTCCTTAAGGCGTCGCAAGCTCTGAACAACGGAACAAGTCGTTAAAGAAACTGAAAAGGCTAATAATACCTTAACTGAAATGCAAATCCACTTTTACGCACTTCGGGTTATCGGACAATCGAAGATAACATCGAATTATGTGCTTCAAGAGACGAGACGAAGGTTGCTCAGCAAGAGCTGCAACCATGTTTCCCAGAACTCGACCAACAGCGAAAAATCTTTCGGCTGTAGTACAAATATAATCCAACCCGACATCATCCAGTAAAATTTTCTGCACGATAAATGTTGCAACCTGCAGTACAAAGTCGTGGGTCAATTTAGTGTAAGGTCTCCTCTAATATTTCACCTGCAAGAGCCAATAACAGTGCCAAACATAAACAGAACTAGAAATCACTGTTGACACAAAGCAATCAGCACAATAAAGAGACACAAACCACCACCTATTTTGAGAGGCTGGAAACCTCTTTTACAAGACATTAAGCCAAACAATTCACACAAAAAAAAAAAAACTCAACCGCCCAAGCTCACCGCTAGCACATATTGTCCTCTTTGGGCTTTCCCTTCTTGGGAGAGGTTTCCACGTCCTTATAAAGAATGTTTTGTTCTCTTCTCCTCCCTAATCGACGTGGGATCTCACAATCCACCACCTTCAGAGCCAAACGTCCTAGCCGGCCCTTGTTCCCTTCTCCAATCGATGTGGGACCTCCCAATTCACACCCCTTCGGGGCCCAGCGTCCTTGCTGGCACACCACCTCATGTCCAACCCCTTCAAGGTTTAGCCTCCTCGTTGGCACATCTCGGTATCTGGCTCTAATACCATTTGTTATGGCCAAAGCCCACCGAGCAGATATTTTCCTCGTTGGGTTTTCCCTTTTGGGCTTCCCTTCAAGGTTGCTAGAGAGAGGTTTTCACACCCTTACAAAGAATGTTTTGTTCTCCTCTCCAACCGACGTGGGATCTCACATCAGGAGGGGTGTTTCCTACCCTATCAAAAGGAATAACTCATTTCTAATAATTCAGAGTTTTAGAAAGGGCCCACAAATTGAGAGTGGGTCCTCATACCTTAATTTTTGGTGACATGTGCAATTGAGATTTTATAATAGATAATTCCCAATAAAATAAGGTATAAAATGAGATAAAATTGCTAGAAAAATTAAAAAGAGAAATATAGAAATAAAAGTAGCATCAGGAAACTCAGCTGTTTTTGACAACTCGCTTCCCATTTCCATTGTACGCAGGCATAGAGGAATTATTTCAGTTGACAGCAGAAAACTTATTACTTCTGTATCATCTACCTGGTAAAAACAGGAGGAAAACAAAAATTATTAGATTTTCAATATAGAGAGTGCCCAATAAAAAGGAAAAAAAAGAAAAAAAAGAAGAAAGGTGAGATCCCACGCCCCTAGGGGACGCGTTTTAAAATCCTTTCGAGGAAAAGCCCAAAGAGGACCATATCTGCTAACAGTGGATTTGGGTTTGGGCTGTTAAAAATGGTATCAGAACCAGATACCGGGCAGTGTGCCAGTGAGGACACTGGCCCTGATGGGAGGTGGACTGTGAGATCCCATATCGATTAGAAAGAGGAATGAGTGTCAGCGAGGACACTGAACCCTGATAGTGGGTGGATTGTGAGATCCCACATCGATTGGGGAGGAGAACAAAACATTCTTTATAAGAGTGTGAAAACCTCTTCCTAGGAAAGGTGTTTTAAAAACTTTGAGGGGAATCCCGGAAGGGAAAGCCAAATAGGACAATATCTACTAGCAGTGGGTTTGGGCAGTTAAAAATGGTATCAGAGTCAAACACTAGACGGTGTGCCAATGAGGACGCTGGCCTCAAAGGGGGGTGGACTGTGAGATCCCAAATCGATTGGAGAGAGGAATGAATGCCAGCGAGGATGCTGAGCCCCGATAATGGGTGGATTGTGAGATCCCATATCGGTTGGAGAAGAGAAGGAAGGCGTTTTAAAAACCTTGAGGGGAAGCACAGAAGGGAAAACCCAAAGAGAACAATATTGACTAGCGGTGGGCTTGGACTGTTACAAGAAAATTACAGGGAGAGAGTATAAGCTCGAGAGTATAAGCTCATGCTTTAAAGTGACATACCTTCACTAGCGCACCGATGACACCCAAGCTAGTAAGGCGCAAGTACTCAAAGGGCCTCGACTTGCTAGTCGTGTTGAGGAAAGGATACAAATACAAGGGTATGTGAGCTGCAGAGGATAAATTCAGTATGAATCAATTCTTGAAACAAACAGGCAACTATGCAATCATCTTAAGGAAATCGTGAAAATCCTATGACCGCTAACTGCTAAGCACCCAACTAATATATGCATTCAAAAATTTTGCTAGATATTCAACTGAGAAGCCCCATGGTGGATTATGCAGAAGTTATAATTGTAATTACCTGTTAGGTTTAATTTTTTCTTTAGAGTGGAGGTCCTTTTTGTTAGGTTATGTAACGCCCCGAATTTTAGGAAAATATGTTTTTGTTAGGTTATATAACGCCTCGAATTTTAAAACTGTGAGGGTTTTAGGTTGACCCTTGTAGCATTTTAAACCCATGAGGGTTTTAGGTTGACCCTTATAGCGTTTTAAAACCGTGAGGGTTTTAGGTTGACCCTTACAAGGGTGTGGAAACCTCTCCTTAATAGACGTGTTTTAGGCTGGCCCGGTACGAAAACCTCTCCCTAACAGACGCGTTTTAAGCTAACCCGGTATGGAAACCTCTCCCTAACAGACGCGTTTTAAGCTAACCCGGTATGGAAACCTCTCCTTAACAGACGTGTTTTAGGTTGACCCGATATGGAAACCTCTTCCTAACATACGCATTTTAGGTTGACCTGGTATGAAAACCTCTCCCTAACAGACGGGTTTTAGGTTGACCTGATATGAAAACCTCTCCCTAACAGACGTTTTTTAAAACCATGAGGCTGACGACGATACATAACGAGCCAAACTAGACAATATCGGCTAACGGTGAGGTTAGGCTATTACACATTACCTCCTTTTTATGGCTTTCTATTTTATGTTCTAGTATTATTTCATAAAAAATGAGATGGAGAGTCTTTCAAAGTGTTTGGGATCCACATGGCTAGTTTCATTGCTTCCTCCACACAAACTAATTAGTGTAAATTTCCGACAAGCCCACTTCATTTAGTATGTTAGATTGTGTCTTGAACAAAGTCTCAAGCAAAAGTGTTCAAACATTAACAAGATCAACAACATTACCGTTGAGAAACAACATCCTCGTATCTGGGTGTGAAGCTACACACTGCAAAAAAAACATACAAAAAGAGATATAGACTGCATAAGTTATAGTTTCAGATCAACAAGATATTGTGTAACTAGTGAGCACAAAACCATATATAATTTGATTCCATGATGTAACAAGTTCGACAAGGAGTGACCTGAAGAAGAGCAAGAGCATTGCAAACTCTATTCGACTGCGCTGGGGTCAGATTAGGGGGAGACAGAACAGGATATATTGATACAATTTCCTGTTCCACCCCAAAACAAGCAAACAAACAAACACAAAATAAAACAAGATTAGGAGTGAATTATAGACAATTCATAGTATGTTTGAGAATTAAAGCAGCATACTTGCAACAAGGCAGCAATGGTTCCAAAGGAGTTCCACAACAATGGAGCCAAGTCTTGAAACAGTTCCCTCTTCTGAAAAATAAGAACAGAAACAAATTAGGGTATCAGATATACTTGGTTAACTGCACATATAATACCAAAAGAATTCCCATATGATGAACACTAACAAAGAATCGACAGATATTGTCCTCTTTGGGGTTTTCTTTCGGGCTTATCCCAAGCACTGCTAGGGAGAAGTTCCACCCTACCAATGCTTTGTCCCATCGGGATAAATCTGACCCCTTCCCTTGTTCCCACCTATGTATATGGGATATTTTAAGAAGTGAAATCTTTCTTAGTCGTAGGGTCCGGGGAAAGACAGATTGCCCATCTTTTCTTTAATCTCGGGAGAAATACGATCAGGGGCTAATTCAAACCCTTTGGATAAAATAAGAAGGGCCTAAGAACAGCCCCACATTACGCCCTTTTCCCATTTGCAAGAATTGTTTCAGTTGCATGTCATAAGTTCCCTTCTACCGAACCTTTTCCCCTTTACAAGAACTTGTTTCAGTTGCATGTTCCTTTCTACTGGCGCGGGATCGTTCCCCCTACCGGCGCGGGATCATTCCCCCGTAGGGGAATGGATTGTTTCAGTTGCATGTCATAAGTTCCCTTCTACCGTCGTGGGATTGTTCCCCCACTACCGGCGGGGGATTGTTCTCCCTTCGACCGAAGCGGGATGGATCGTTTCAGTTGCATGTCAGTTGCATGTCATAAGTTCCCTTCTACCGGAGTGGGATCGTTCCCCCTCGACCGGCGCGGGATCGTTCCCCCTCGACCGGCGCGGGATCGTTCCCCCTCGACCGGCGCGGGATCGTTCCCCCTCGACCGGCGCGGGATCGTTCCCCCTCGACCGGCGCAGGAACGGATGGATCGTTCCCCTTCGACCGAAGCGCGATAGAAAAAAAAATTGCAGCAAGAAGTTGAGAGAAAAGTGGAAGAAGGGGAACGCTACGTAATTAGCTTGAGCTAAAAATAGTCAATTAACAAAACAATTCCTGACGTTCGCGAAAATTTCAGTCTATTCTATACAAAACAATTAACAAAAGTAGCACTAAACATGCAAGGATCAAAACAACATTCAACCTAGCTGCGATGAACTATACAGCAATAAGAACATAATTTTATTTCAAATAAACACATCCGATCGCGAAAATTCCTCTCAGCCACAGCAAGTTAAAAATTCCTGACATGCCAAACAAAACCTACAAATTCTCTAACACCAACACAAATCCTTTCAGCCGCAATCCCTAATTATCACAACCATCACACCAAAACAAGAAAAAACACCAATCCTCAACACTCTCCTCCTCCTCCTCTCTGGTTGCTTAAAGGTCAAGGAATCTTACCTTCGACAGTTCAAGGAGAGCGTTCTCCCGGAGTTCCGGGTTGCTGAGGTCGAGCACTAGTTGCTCCGAAGAAGCCATTTTTCGCTCCTTGTTCGGTGCAGCTCCGGAGGCACTGGGGATCGACGAACCGATACCAGGACCTCCAAACGCAGCATTCATGGAGTGCGATTGGGGAAGATTCGACATTTTCGACAATCAAAAACCTTCAAGTCTCAACAAGACTCCTCCGATTTCACGCCGGCGAAGGGAAGAAAGGAAGTTCCTCTCTTTATCAGCTGAGAGGGCGTCAGTTTCTAGGCCTAGATGGAGCGTGTACTCATATATGTATATATATGTATATAAATCTTTAATATTATTTCCTATCCCGGATTTAAACTTCCCATCTCAAGAAACTGAACTCATGGGTGATTTGATGCAAAAGCAATAAGAAATTCGATATAGAATATTATTTACAATGTTATAGGATACGATTGATTAACGAACCATATAAACCGATACCCATAACTCCCAATAACGAAAAAATTGAACCTCTGGAACGTGTACAAAATAAACTTTATAATTGAATACAACCGTTTATAGAAATAGATAAACGACAATTGATAGAAATAGATAAACGACAATTAATTCTAACTCCGACGTGATAAAAAAATAGTAAGGTCAACCGTTTCTTTCCTCCCCATGTCAATAGAAGTAGATAAACGAGAACTAATTCTAACTCCCACCTGATAATAAATAGTGAAAGGTCTCGAATAAAAAATGATCCTATTTGACCGTTATACATTGCTAACATTAAAAATGGAATAATCGGAAATAAGTAGCTAAAGTGGTGACTTGTGTTGACTAGGGTGACTCGTGTTGACTACTCTATATTTATGGAACTCGTAATAATTTGTTTTAAAAATATCTTTAATTTTTTTTAAAAAGTTTTTCTAATTTGGGAAAAGTTTCATTAAAACTCTAAATTTAAAAATAAAAATAAAAAATACCTTTAATATATTATCCTAATTTTCAATTATTTTCAAAAAATAATTTATTAAATTATAGTAAAGTTGACATAAAGTTTGTCACCTCATTATAAATAATTTAATAATATTTTTTAATGGATTTAGGTTTGATATTTAAATTTCCATTTTGAATTAATATATACATTGTCCATTTAATTATCCTATTTTATCAATAAAAAAATCTGATAATATAGAATAATGGTTATTATTATCAATATTATAAATGAATCATTTAAAATTGTTAATACAAAACTTCATTTATAATATAATTGTCTCGTAATTTAATCAGAAAATGAAGCAAATAAAAAAAAAACTAAAATTTAGTAACAAAAAATCCAACTTGCAATAATATTAATAACAATCTTCAATTAAATTAATCTTTAAATAATTAAAACTCCATTGATAACATTTTTAAATTTCAAACATATAAACAAAACGGTAATTGAGACACATAATTACAATCGCCTATTATCAAACGAACATTTATTCGGTTGTGAGAGCTTAAGTTCATCGCTAACAAATATTGTCTATTTTAGCTCATTACGAATATTCGTCAACCTAACAATCTTAAGATGTCTACTAGAAAGAGGTTTCCACACCCTTCAAGGAATATTTCGTTCAACTCTCCAATTGATGAGGGATATCACAATCCACCCCCTTGTGAGCCCAGCGTCCTCACTGACATACCGACCGATGTCTAGCTTTGATACAATTTGTAACAGTCCAAATTCACCGCTATCATATATTACCTGATTTGACCCGTTATGTATCGTCATTAGCCTCACAATTTTAAAACACGTCTAATAGGAAAAAGTTTCTATACCATTATAAGAAATGTTTCGCTCCCCCCAACAACAAATTTAAAATTTAGGTATGAAATAAACGGACGTATAGAGTATAAAGTGAACACTTACTCATCATCAACCTGATATACAAATTTACCGTGGCTGTTTACAAAAGAGCCACAGTCAAAATTCTATGAGTGGTGAAAATAGGAAATGAAACCTGTAAATATCAAGTGATTTCATCTCATAAATACATTGAACATCAGCTGTTCTAATAGGCTTTGATTCAACAAATTACCTCACCACTGAAAAATCAGGCTCTTTTGGGCATGCCTTTCTAGCAGACACATATTAGCAACTTTGGCAAACTTCTGTCTAGTTTCTTCCAATGGGTTCAAAACGGCTTATATTCTCAATATTCGACTTAGTTTGTAGACCTGCACGAACGAGCGAGCGAGAGAGATCGGGTGAGTATACATGGAAAATGAATTTAGTTATTAACGAGTCATGTGCACAACAATATCTTAAGCAAGTGTAATATCAATTCTTTTGCATCATTTTCAAGCATAGATGAAGTCTAGTGGTCGTGTATATTAGTCACTGAACTTTAACAAGTTTCAATTACGTTCTTGAACTTTCAACCATGATTATACGTGCTCCATGTTGTTCATATGTTAACAAATAAATGACAGAAAAAAAGTAGAGAACAAGTAGAGTGCCATATGTAAAAAACGCTCGTTGATAGATCGCGTTATTCTAATATTTTAAGTTATCTACTTCATTTTTTTTCATTTGCCTATTATAACATGATGAATCAATCATTCTTTTTTGTTTAGAATTCCAAAAAACAAGAAACAAGAAATGGTTTCCAAACATGTTTCTATTTTTTTTCGACAAAGAGGAAACGAGAAACAAAAAACCATATCCGAAAAACAAGAACACTATCATTATAACCCAGATTAATGCATGAACACAACATCCACAAATTTAACGAACCTGTGCAGTTCTGCAAGGCAACGGCACTTCTAGGCAGTTTCGGAGGCCGTCAATTCTGGAAACATGAAGATCACATGATGATATATGGTGAAAAGTAATCTCAAAATGAATTACAGGAGAATGGAGGAAGTCATCAAGAAAGTCGAAAACCGTTACCTTCGGCTTATTGTTCGTTGAAGATAGTGATCATGCTTTATAATCCCTTGACCTCCATATTTAGTCTCATCGGTATTTAATATAATCTGTGCACATTAAAATATCAGACTTTAGTCCATCTTTTGGGTGTTTGAAAATGAGCACAAAAACCAAATTATGGTTAATATGAGGACCGGAAAATTTTTGTTTAAAGGCTAAAATTTTCCTATTTGTATAAAGTTCATGGAGTCACAATGTGTATTCATGTGTGCTATAGATAATAATCACACCCCTTTGATAATAACTTTATTTCGAGTTTCCTATACATGTTTATTAAAGTCCAGCCACACAACATGTAGGGCGAGAGATTCGAACTTGTAACAACCCAAGCCAACCGCTAGCAGATATTGTCCTCTTTAGACTTTCCCTCTCGAACTTTCCCTCTAGGTTTTTAAAACGTGTCTGCTAGGGAGAAGTTTTCACATCCTTATAAAGAATGTTTCGTTCTTCTCCCCAACCAATGTGAGATCTCACAATCCACCCTCCTTCGGGGCTGAGTGTCCTTGCTGGCACACCACCCAATGTCCACCCCCCTTGGGACTCAACGTTCTCGCTAGCACACCGATCGGTGTCAGGCTCTAATACCAACTGTAACAGCCCAAACCCACTGCTAGCAGATATTGTCCTTTTTGGACTTTCCCTTTCGGGATTCTTTTCAAGGTTTTTAAAACGCATCTACTAGGGAGAGGTTTCCACACCCTCATAAAGAATGCATCGTTCTCCTCCTCAACTGATGTGGGATCTCACAGAACCTCTTATCAGATCGAGGGAATATGATTTAACAATTGAGCTATTCTTAGGTTCTTTATTTTCTAATCTATTTTAAAACTATAACTTACTTTTAAAATGGTTCGAGTTATTAGTTTAAATTGTCTACATTCTAAAAATGTTTTTATAAAAGTGAAAAAACAATTTTAAGACGAAAGATAATCGTTATCGAACAAGATCCAAGTAATACTAAGAAGTTTCAGAAAAATATAACTTGGTAGCAAAGTAGTCCTTACTCGATATTCTCCAGCTTCTTCCACACCAACACTGTAGCTTTCGTAAGAATCTGTGGGATGGAAGTTGCATATGAAGAGGAAGGGACCTCGAATATAAGATATTACCTGAAAAGGTTAAAAATAATGTATTGATTCACACTGAACACCATATCAAGATGTTCCACCCAATAATTACATTCGTCTGCATTCTTAAAGGTGCGTTCGTTAGTGCTTCTGAAAACATAAATTTTAAAACAAGATAAGCAAGAACCAAACGTGTAAACTTCCGTAAGATAAAATGAACTAAAAAAAGAAAGGAAAAGGATAAATCTTACTTTGGTAGCTTCATTGACATGGTGAACATTTGGTAAACTTCTTGTCCGTAGTTTTTCATTTTCACCCAATCCCATCAGGTCCTAGAAAGAAGAAAGTAAATAAGCACAATTGAATTAGATCAATAGAAACTCATTTTTTATTCAATTAAGTTAAACATCATGTAATGCGGTTTGGAAGGTGCGAGGATGTCTCCTTTTAAGCAACGTTCAATAATCCTTTTTACAATTATGATTTTAGTTTCATTTTCTTGAATTAGAGCCACTTTCCGGAGTTGAAAAATAGTTGTGGGACTTAATCTCAAGAACATTTACTTCACTTTAAGTTGCATAACAAAGTTTTCAAAATTGATGATATTGAAAAATAGCTGAACACCTTGTCAAAGACGAACAAATCACGATGCATTTTCTCTTCTAAAAGATCCCACTGTCGGTTGGCAAGTGAAAACGAGAGGTTGTTGCTTGGCATCGGGAACTCAACTCTCTGATACATAGACAAATATTACACATATATTTTAACAGGAGACAAACATTACAAATATTATACATCTTCATGCATATTGAAGAGATAGAACCTGACCTTCGGGTGCCCAAACTCGTTTCCCATAAAGTTCAGATATGCTCGTCCGCCCATAGTAAATGTGATAAATCTAATCATCTGATTCAGATTCAAGGCCATCAAAGGAAAAATTACATAGATAGATCTTACGCTATGCATTTGAATGTAAGGACAGAAAGGAATAGAACGTAGAACTCTTCCTGCAGTATCTAGTTGACCCTATGCATTTGAATGTAAGCTAATATACATTAAAAATGGGCATAGACACACGATATGGACCTTGGATAGAACGTTCTTTTTTAACAGGCTTTGAGAGTTTTCGTAATAAAAGATTATAATATAGTTAATGTAAAAACTGAAAGTGATTAGTTGAAATGTTGTTCGGTCAACATATCATTTGATCTACGTTCTAATTCCCAATTATTGGCTAACTAAACATTTGAAACCAGTACAACCGTCTACTTGCAACTGTTTCTGCAGCTATAAGAATTTTTTGCAAACTAGAACATTTATTGTCTAAGTAAGATGTTAAGTGAATCATACTTTGTGTAAGGAACACCCCCTGAGCAGTGTTTCCTTTGATCCAGCACCATGCTCCTTGGTATCACCAAACAGAATCTCAGCATACGAACGTCCACCAGAGATGGACTAAAAGAATAAAGAAACAACGAAAAAGATCAGGAAGATACGCAACCAAGCATGAAAAATCCATGCTTAAAATTCATTAAGGTACGGATAATCGTTAATTTAAAAAGGTTGAGAAGAAAATTACTTGGCTGTGGTTTTCAGCATACAGTAGCATCTTGTTCACGTAGTGTCTGTTGTCAATTAATGAGCTAACAATCTGCATGATACAATTCTCTCCCTTTAATAAATGGAAACCCCTCTAAGTGATTCAAATAGGTTCACAAAGTATAGAAACAACCTTATTCATGCTCCATTCATGGTCTGGAACATTCTGAAGGAAAGACGACCACATCTCGGATGCGGAAAGATTCACATAATAATCAAAACCCAGTCCACCTTGAGAGGTCGGCTCACATAGTCCAGGATAATACGTTGCCTGACAAATAAAAATTTTTAGAAAGCTAGAATGTATATAATGCCTAAAAGTAAATATCCTAGCCAAGAGTCTAAAGAATTAATCAACACGAAGAGTCTAAAGAATTAATCAGCTAGAGATCATCGATTAACCATTTACCAAGCCAAAACAAGGTATTTATCCAACCTCTAATTTTAACTACAAAGTGTAGAATAAAAGAGTTTTCAAGTAAGGTATGATAAAATTATATAAAAAGCAAATAAATTAGCAATTGTTTACATCTTCAGCAATCGTTATTATATTAGGATGAAGACCATGAAGTATCTCATTTGCCAGCATGAGGTATAGCAACGCATCCTTGTCTACATATTGATTGCAGAACCTGTGAACAAACAGGGTTGGGTTTCAATTACCACAAGGATAGCATAAATCAGAAACCAAAATACCAACGTTAAGCTGAAGATACACACAAACTTTCCGTGCAGTTGGAATAACTTTTATTAAAAGCAGTTAAACAAGGATAATTGAGGGAAGATCTCTGGTTCATATGTGATAATGAGACAATAAACATGGTTTGAATCAAACAAATAAAGATCCATCTAGGGCTATTTTCCAAGTTATCAGTATTATTGCTTTCCTTTCCGAATTAAAGTTTTAGTTTCAAATTGTATTAAAAAGAAATGCAGAAGGATAACAGAGCAGTTGCATGTATGTAAGATTACTAGTTCCAGTAGACGCCTTACTCTTCCATGTCTCCGGTAAAAGAAGCAAACCCATTGTGAGTATAGATCATTGAAGAGAGTGAATGAAAACGGAAACCATCAATACGATACTCCACAACCCACCTGTTAAAAGGTAAACCTACATGCGGATTAATAATTACATATGTAGAAGGTCCATGCTAACTAGTTAACATGACCATACCAAAAAACAAAAGCACGCACTTCATATACAATAGAAAGAAAACATAATGTCAAACAACTATTGCATACAAAACAGAAGTTGAACATAAATTTCATTTCAATATATATCTGTATAAAAGAAACCGAGCTTTCATTAAGAAATAATAAAAGAAAAGGAGAATACAAAAAAAAAAAAAATAGTAAACAAAAAAACGAAGGGAGCCCCAAACTAACTAAAAAGGGGCTCCAATCCAACTAAATCAATCCAAGATCACAATTACAAAAGAAACTAACCCCCAATGAGGCATTAAACCAAGCCCCCTCCTAGACCTCTTCATTGGATCTCTCAACCTCCCTAAAAGTCTTGTTATTCCTCTCTAGTCAAATACCCCAAAGAATAGCAAAAAAAAAAGTCGTATGCCATAGCACACAGCCTTTCTCACAAAAAGGAAAAGAAAAGAGAATCTCCTCAATCATGGAGAAACAATTGTACTCCAAGCCAGATGTAACCCATTTCGATCAACATGATAAGTACAAGGATGTATAAAGAAAAAGGGGCATATAAAATTTTGGTCCTTTCCATCTAGACTGTAATTATTCACTCACTATTGTGACAGCTACACGGAGACCCTTCTTATAACTCAGTTGTCTTTTATTTTTTTCTTCTATCGTGGAATGAATACTTCATTTCTTATTGAACAAATAAAAATAATCACAAAACCAATAAAAGTTCATTCTTTGTGCCTTGTATGAGTGGGAAAAGGTTTCTCATCGTTCCCTATAGGATTCTATTTAAGAACATGTTCTTGCAACAGAGGATCAAAACTCACTTTAAAATATTGTAAACAAAAAGGAAAGGCGATGAACAATACCAAAAAGGGGGAAACGAATGAATATCACTTTCAATTATAACAGGAAAATAGCCTTGAGATTTGTTTTGTACATTACCAGTTAAGATTTGAGAGAAGAAAATGCAACACATCTTGATCCCCGTATTTAAACATCCTTGTTCCCCAATATTTGTGATGGCCTCTTTTACCTGTTCAAGCAAAAACTTGAATAGTAACTAAGTTCAGAAAGAATTTTACAGAAGGGTAAGCCAAGAAGAAATATACTTGATTAAAAAAAGAGCATGTAACCACAAGGCTTCGTACTACAATGCCAAAAAAGAAGCACAGATGCTCACACCTCTGACAGATCATGGTGAAAGACCCACACAAGGTTTTATACTCAGCTTATATAAGAAAAGACCTTGTAGTACTACTTGAACAGGATGTGTTCTATGGGCTGCGACCTTGAGTTCTAAAGCATAACAACGCTTTGCGTTGCAGCACAAGTGGGATAATAAGCCTATAAATTGCATCCTTCATATATGTTTCCTGAATACTTGTTGGGAAACATAAGAGTGTTGGAAAAGGTCAGAAAGGCTAGTTGTGAGCATTTTATAAGAACTTTAGAGCTCCTTCGAATGATTTTTGCAGAGAGATATTCTTGTGAAGGCATGTATTTTATATTCTTCATCTCAAGTTAACCTTCATCCTTATGATAGTCTAAAGAATATGCAAACAATACACCAGGGTGAACCTATACGATCGTTTCTATACTTTCCTTCTTTGCTTTTATTAAGAAAATTGTTGTTGCTAATGTGTGCTGAATTTAGGATCTTGTAAACTTCCCAAGTTCCTACAAATTCAAACTAGTTGGAAGCTCGCAATTGAAGAAGCAGCAAATGCTCCTAGTAGGAGGTAGAGCACAATTAATTTGGTGGATAATGGTAGGTTTCAAATAAATAGTGACATATCAATAATCTAACATTTTATGCCAAACTTCAATTTTGCAACATCTTTGAATGCCTCCTTGTACAAGGTCTTGGGGGTGGAATAGAAAAGAAAAATATATATAAATAAGAAAATTATTAATCTGAATAGAAGAGGATTAGAAATCCAATCACAAAAGAAACAAGATACAGTTAAAAGAATTGAGTCAAAATATTAATAATAATTTTTTCCATTAACAACCGTGAATTAGAACACGGGCCCAGCCACTTAAAAGCAACGTTGGCATCAAGAGGCAATCTAGACTGGCAGACGGCTAAGGCCTACTAGCTAATAAAGTGAGTAATCAAGGCTCAAAAAATACCAGTATGAAAGTAGCAGTCATTTGATCCGTCAAATGATGATAGTCCGACCATCTCATCAGCAGCAGCATATGAATGAACAATATCCAATAACACAAGAAGTCCAAGGCCTGTGCCAAAAATAAATAAAAGTGCAAACTAAAAGTACGTAAGCTTTCACTTTCTCTTCAATTAAAATAACAAAAAAAAATGAATGGAATGCATGCAAAATTCACATTCTAAATTTTTTTTAAAATTAATAATCATAATAATAAAAGGAAAAAAGAAAAGAAACAAAGACAGTGATCTTGCATGAACGTTCAAGAATGCAGTAACTTAACCAGACTGCAATCTAAATCATAAAGGCAGTTTTACTTGACCACACCATATCTTTCCACATTGTATAGGACTCTTAACCAGCAGCCCAAAAACACCAGTTTTGGGTACATGCAAATTCTTCCATATCATATAAAACTCTCGACAGCAGATAGGACATTTCGTACATAGGGATATGGAAATTGTTCGCTTTATAGGGGACTCTTGACCAGCATCTGAAAACACTTTGGCTGTCGACGTGATCTAGCCTGTCTAGTAAGCTAAGAAGCACTTACAAATACAATTGCAAAGAAAATGATACCCCTTTTATTTAACACAAGACGAAGAGAAAATAGAACCAACAAAATATTTAACGCGAGTAAACAAAAAGAATAGTAATAGATAATGAATTATAACCATGAGCTTCATCAACCAAGCGCTTGAAGTCCTCAGGGGTCCCATATCTACTGCTGACAGCAAAGAAGTTAGTAACCTGCATAAAGATGCTTTAATCATTTACAATGCTAAAGCCTGATCTCCTGTTGCTCCCCCTCAACCCACCCTCACAACAGAAAAAATAGAAAAAAGAACCAATTTTGCAATCATAGTCTACCAGTCAGTTAAACAGGATCTGTAGACATCTTAAAGTACAATTCACCCCTAAATTTGTGTAAGCATAATTTATTTAAGCATCTTTTTAACAAAAATAAAAAGGGAGCTGCTAGAGCTTAAGCTTCTTTATCGTCTTTTCTTTGTTTGATTAATCCTTCATTGATTAATCCTTCATTGATTAATCAAACATGATTTCGAACTAGTAGCCAATTACCATAATGGAATGATTTACTACAGCAATTTAGAGCCACCTACTCAAGTTCAACAAAAGTACACTATATCGGCATTAATGGGGACAAACTCAAATGTGCAAAAGATCTCACAGAGAGCACACAGATCAGAAATTAAAAAACTAGCACACTCTTTGTCTGCCTTTTCATCTCTCTCTTGATCACTCTCTTTGTCCCTCCTCTACGACCACCTAATTCTTTGCCTTTCTCTCCATCTCACATAGCATTATCATATTAGCAGCATAATACTCACTCGGCCCTTCATATGTAGGAAAAAAAAAATTCTTTATTCGTACTTCAAAGACGATGGCAAAAAAATCCAAACGTATCCAAAGCCCAATAACTTACCAAAATATCACTTCTACGGACCAATACCTTACCAAAACAAAAGGTCGCCAACATGAATGTTCAAAAACGTAGAAGCCCTAAATTGTTCGATAACAGCAGAGATGCAAGAATAACTATCTTACCCTATAGCCAAGTGTAAAGTAATCTTTATGTTCAACCACTCCAAACAGTTGGATTGCGTTATATCCAGCTTCCTTCACATGTGGAAGAACCTGGGAGATAAAACGTAGTTGAAAGTGAATATGAACCAATGTTACAATGAAATGAAAGCCGAAGTGTAAGTTAAAATGTTAGATGATTTGCTGTTGACAATGTCTTTTTATAAGAAAACTTACAAAACAATTAAAGAAATATGACAAACATAAGGGAGTGTCTTAGGTTTGTATAACTCATTGTTAACAAGTAGAGCTTATGTTTAATCTGGTTCTGAGTTACAAATTTGTTAACCCTACAAGCTATATAAACCTGATGTTGTATTAAATATAATCCTTAATGTTTCCAGTTGGAGACCTTTTTTTATAACTCCAAGACTTTTGTGCAAATTATATTTTTTCATGGAATGAATAGCCTCACACACACGCACACCCTCACACATTTGAGATTATATAATCTCTTAAATCAATGCATTTTATACATTATTGATTATTTTCAAACTGAAAATTTGATATCTTTAAAAGTTCCTGCTTCCAACAAAAGATCGTCAACTGTCACAAGTCAAGTAGTTTAATTAGCTATTCCTTACACGATAATCACACAATCTAGACAATTTCAGAATCTTAAACTCACTAATAAAAAATTTCCATATGTTTTTAACAAACTTTAATGTCTACGAACATAATATTTGTTTATTACTGTGTGTTTCACATGTAAAAGAAGCATTAGTATATCTAATGGTACACGAATCCAATGTTCTTTTATTAAATGGGCATTTGATTTTTTTTTTTTGTGGTATTTCAAACATCTAATATTTCTAAATCATCTTCACAATTTTTTTGAAATATCAATTGCATCAACATATTGGTAGATAGTTGATGGAGAAGGTGCTCCCGAATTCTCCTTCTAAGGCGGAAAAGGTTTTGTGGCATGCTGGATCCTTTGCAGTTTTGTTAAGGATTGTGAGGTATTAGGCTTGAGAGGAACAATAGAATTTTTAGAACGGCCAAGAGAACACATGAGGAACTTTGGGAGGTAGCCAGGTTTAATACTTCCTTATGGGCGCCAGCTACCGGTCATTAGGGCATTTTGTAATTACGAGCTTGGTTGTTCTTCTGGATTGGCGTCTTTTTTGTAGTTAGGGACAGATTCCTTTTGTTGGGCCTTTTTTCAATGCTCTTGTATTCTTTCATTTTTCTCCATAAAAGTATGGCTTCTTACAATGAAAAACATGTTGGTTATCATAATGCATGTGCATATAGTTGAAGCAGAGGAGACTCACCTTCTCTCTAAAGTAGTTGAAAGAAGAAACTTTCGGTTCTGATCCACTAATTCCCACATGACATTCATATATTTTCAAGGCCTTTGGTACATTAGGACTGGTGTTTTTCCATTTATATGCATATTCTGGTGGTGGTTCCCAATGGATTGCAAAACCTTGCTTCCCTTCAGCATCTGAATTTTTTAACCAATACACCAGTTAAGATAAAATTACCGAACTTCAGTTATCATGGAAAAAAACATCAAATCTTTCTAAAAACTGCCTCAGGATAGTATAGCACTGATGGTAACGTAAATATCTTAGATGAATCCTAGTAATTATTTGTCCTTCATTACCTGGCTGCACATAAGTAGCCCAAGCAGGAATTCTTTCCAATGGCCCATCAGGAGTGTTGAAATATACCCTGTATTTGCTTCCATGTGGAATGGTAGGATTATACTTTTTTAACCAAGCTTTCCTTCCCTTGCGTGTTTCTAACCAGTAAGGTATAGGAGGTTTCTTAGCCTTAAATTTCTCCCGTGTTACAGGATCAATCACCACGTTAAAAATATCATACTCCTTCCCATTATCAATCACGTCATATGAAACACTGGAGGGATCATCTTTATGTTGTTCTTTCCATGCCTTGTATCTTGTTTCTGCATCTGGTATTTCTTCAAGCTCTTCTAATGTTTGAGGACCATTGGGGCCAAATAATTCTTCATAGAGCTTAGCTGGAACTTCAAAACGGTTTTTGATGAACCTGTCCTCTCCAGGTTCCCAATATTCATCATTCGCTCTTTTGAAGATCTCGTCAATGCTGATCCCACTGTCACCTTTATCATAATCATCCACGTAATTATACTGTTGAAAATAGAGTTCCTCTGGTTTCTCCCCTTCCTTCAACTTATCTTCGAGGATGATAAACCAGTAACCATAATCATCATGGCCAAGATGCCCCTCTCTGGCAACGTGTTCTCTGGGTGACCAACCATTGAAGTCACCAATTACTGCACAATAGCGAGCACCTACAAAAAGAAAAGTTAACTAGTTATTAAAATGAGTGGTAAAGCAAAGCAAAAACCAATAGAAATTAGGTTTCCCTAAGACTTCAAAAAGATGGTTTGCACTTTCAAAATTGAAACTTCAAGCTCAACAGTGATTTTTGTTATTTTGTATCTTTCACAACCTAGAGAAAAGATAAAAGCAATGTTTAAGTTGAAGATCAAGATCAACTAAGTTAGGCTGAAGAAATAAAATAGAGCAGAAAGAGGAACTTGTCCAACGAAGTATTTCTCAAGCAAAAAGAAAAACCGGTGATCTCCACAAAGGCAAGGTATGCAGCAAAATGAAGATTAACAACCAACAAAGGACTTACCCAGACTTCAGCATAACAAACAAATATAGAAGCATCAATGCACTCCAGTTAGCATTACTAAGATAAGAGAGCAGAAAATAATTAGACAAGGAGGCCCAAGAAGAGACTAACAAACCATCTGAGTCCAAAACTCCATTCACATCTCCAGACTTTCCATCAAAATTATAGTCATATTGAATCAAATATTTTTAGATTTGACCATGAGAAGGATGTCCAGTGAAAATCTGAAAACAGAAATTAAAAGGCTGCTATGAATGCACTAGGAATCAAGAAACTCCAAAAGTCTGGATTACACCCAACTAGAATCTGAAATAAAAGTTGGGGAATGGCCTCACTCATCACCTTGGTGATCACATAAATACACTTGTAAGGGAAAAGGTGGACTTTTGAGTTTTTCTCTTGAATTTTTTGATTCAGCCAAGATCCAGGAGGAAAAAACTCAACATTTTAGGAGTTCTGTAACAGCCTCGAAGGGGGTGGACACTGAGGGGTGTGCCAGCAAGGATGTTGGACCCCAAAGAATTGTGAGATCCCATATCGATTGGAGAGAGGAACGAGTGCCAACAAGGACGCTGGGCCCCGAAGGGTGGTGGATTGTGAGATCTCACACTGGTTGGAGAAGGGAACAAAACACTCTTTATAAGAGTGTGAAAACCTCTCCCTAACATACGCATTTTAAAAACCTTAAGGGGAAGTCCGAAAAGGAAAGTGTAAAGAGGACAATATCTACTAGCTAGCAAGCTTGGGCTGTTACAAGTTCCCACCCAAGATTCACTAGAACACAACAGAGGGAAGATGTTCTGACAATGATATGGTACAAAAAAATTGATTAGCAAGAGAATTCTCCAAATTATGAAACGCAACCAGCTGAGTTAAATCAAGACTCAGGTCACCCACATAATCTGAATGGCTTTGCATGTACAACATGATGTTCATTACATATATTCCACCATCATATATTATCTAAAGCAGGAAATGCAGTAGCATGGAATCCAAACCTGGTGCCCATTCCATAAAATCAACACGATGTTCCACATGGCGATGCATACCTAAAAACATAAATCTATACCCAAATATCAAAAGCGTTAGATTCATGTGAGAACCAAGAACATGCTGAAAGAGAATGGGAATAACAATTGTGCCAAGTTCCAAGCACAAAATTAAACTAATAAGTAGAGAGTAATAGATAATGATGAAAATGAAAAACTCAACTAACCCAGAAGACAGGTCCTGGAGATTCGCATGACGATCGTAAATTTCATCCTTGAGGTCCTTCAACGATTTATATCTAGAAGTAAATAAGATAGCCATGTTTACGATATTATTATAATAAAATGAAACATTTCTCAATTTTCGAAACAAAATTTCCATGGATGATCACTCCACACTCATTCAGCTTCCATTTTCCAAATTCATTGTCATGAGACGAAACAAAACCAAGAAAACTACCTTTCACGGAGGAAATGAGCAAGTTGCTTGTGAGAAATGCCGAGTTTAGTGAGAAATCCAACAGGATCGACCCCTTTCTCGCCATCCGAGACGCTTTTCGTCTTCTTAGAGTGCTGGTACTTCGCTGGTTCAGCATGTTGTGAATGTTCGGATGCTGAACAAATTATCCTCAATTTTAGTTTCCGAGACAGAGCGATGGATTGAAGCGTGGAGCGGGAGTGAGGTAGTAGAAGGAGATGATTGGTTTTGTAAGGAGGGAATTTGATGGAAGGTGAACTTGAAAGGGCGTTCATGGGGGGGAAACTGTGCTGGTTCATGGCTTACCGGAGAAGGAATAGGGGTTTAAGATAAGGAAGCGGGTACTACAACTACTGAGGTTTATGGGTTCACTCGTTCTGGTTTGTGACTCGACTCAGGCCGTTTTATGGGCAAACAAGTCAGTCGTGTAGAAATCAAAATTTGTGAACGGGTTTAAACCTATGATTGAGTCTCGAGTAACTTTTAGCAAAAAAAAATGTTTTATTAAACATGAGCGAGAAAATAAGTTGAAAACGATTTGAAATAAAGCAATATTATAGGCTAAAAGCGAATAAGCATCCACTACAGTTTTGATAGCACATCGAGTAGGATGAATTGACAACTAGTCATATCATCCTGTAGTACATTTTGGGGCACTTTATTGTTGGTGGCGTAGACACGATTTTGGTGAACGACCATACATTTAGGGGTGTACATTCAACTCGGCCAACCCAACCCGAACTATAAGATTGGGTTGGATTGGATTAGCATTTTGGGTAGGATTTTGTTCATTTTCTAAACCCGAACTGAATCGGTTTAGTTTCGAGTTTATGGGAAAAACGTTCGGATTTTATAATCTATTCTAAATTATAATGTATTTATTATTTATTCCCTACTATTTATATATTTTTTGAATAGGTTAAGATAATCTAAAATTACGTATAAATAGGCATATTTCAATTAAAATATTTTTATATATTTTTTATTTTTGTTATATATCATATATTTTCACTATCATTTTTATTGTTTATTTAATTTTTTGTTACTTTAACCAATTCTCAAGAACGGTCCGTATTTATTTGTTTTTAATTTTATGACAATGTTAATATGTTACAATTTTTTATTGTTTTTTTTTTTATTAATAAAGATTTGGGTTTGTTGGTGAATTTTTAATATATTTTAGGTAAGATTGTATTCGAATAATTATAAATGGTGTATAAATAAAAGTTAAAAAAAAAAAATTGAACCCAACTCGGACACAACCCTAACTCAACTCGAAAATAAAATAGAGGGTTAGGTTGGGTTGGGTTGTGAAAAGTTTTGGGCTGGATTGGGTTATCAATCCAACTTTTTTGTTAGATAAAAAAAAAAATCTCACAACTTAGAACCATGTACACTCATACATACACCTCTCCTCCCATATATACACGTTATGAACAGTAAATACTTAATTACACGTGAAAGCAATTAAAAGGGGTTTAAAATGGGTATACGACCATGAACAACAGGTTTTGGACAAGTATGACCATACATCTAACATGCAGCCACAGACAACACGTTTTAGACAAAAATGATCATGACACTAATCAGCGTTTACTACATACAACATCTCGTCTTCCAACATGTCTTTTCTGATGTTGAATAGTGACGTTTCTAGGACCAACATTTTTGTGAACCCAATTCGACATCAACTTCCACTAATTTCAAGATTATTTAGTTAAACGTGTCTTACTTTAAGCAATTCAATGTTCGGTGACCTTCTATGAATTTTTCCGACATACATGTAAATGATGTTAGAAGAACCCGGGTTGATTTCTAGGAATAGTATTGACTCTTACAAAGTAAAATAAACTATAACGTGTCCATTTTTTAGCTATCAAATGTCGAATACGGATGCCTCTTCTTATTTTGCATCTTTATCAAGAAACCATGACAGCCTTATCTTGTCAGTGCTTCCAAAGCAAATATAAAAAAATAATAATAATAATAATAATAATAATAAATAATTTTAAAAAAAAATGGTTCCCTTCTTCCCTTTTGAGAATTGAAGACTTCCAACCAAATGCGCCAAAATGGTCCATTTCTTTGGTATGGACTTTTAATATTTACGTAGATATTTTTTTTTAGGGTTTAGGGTTTAGGGTTTGACAAGGTGAAATTTTATATTTGTGGGAGACGAGAACGAATCATTTTTTATAAGGGTGTGAAAACTCTCTTTATTAGACACGTTTTAAAATTATAAGGCTGAGGACGATACGTAACGAGCCAAAGCAGACAGTATCTACTTGTGGTGGATTTTGAATTGTTATCCATAGTCTGAATATTTAAACTTTCAACTTTAAAAAACGTAATAGATCAATTAATATATATATATTAAATTTAATATGTATTATTATTTTTAATTATTAAATAGGTTAAATATTTATTAGACGTCAATTTATTGAACAACTTCGAGTTAAAAAAGGACTAAATAAATAAATATTTAAAAGTTGAGAAACTAAATTTATAATTAAAAAATGTTGGACTAAATTAATATTTTTTTTAGATTAAAAAAATTGAAAAAAAGAAAAGAATTACAAAATTATTTATATCTATCCTCCTAATTGTAACCGCTCAAGTCATTACTTGTAAATATTGTCCGCTTTGACTTGTTATGTATGATCATCAACCGTACAATTTTAAAATAGGTTCACCAGGGAGAGGTTTCCACATTCTTTGTTCCACATCCTTATAATGAATTCTCACAATCCATCCCTGGGGGCTAACGTTCTCACTGACACATTGTCCAACATCTTGCTTTAATACCATCTGTAACCGTTTAATCCCACTGCTAGTAAATATTGTCTGTTTTAGCCCATTACGTATTGTCATCAGCCTCACAGTTAAAAACGCATCTACTAGAGAGAGATTTTCACATCCTTATAAGAAATGTTTCGTTCCCTTTTACAACCAATATAAGATCTCACACTAATATATGTATAGATTTCATTAAGTAACCAACCCGAACAAAATTATATTAATTATGACATATTTTCGACTAACTAATCAAAAGTTCAAATCTTTCGGGCTCTAGTTCAACTCAAAATTAAAATTAAAATTAAATTATTAAAGAAAAAAAACATCATTTTCATAAGATTCTCAAAACAATAGTTGGTTTCTAGAACATGAAACGATACCGACCAACTAAACTTATGTCGTTTTGACAGTTGTAGCTCAGGCCAACTTTTTGCAAAGCCTTGAGAACCACAATTTCTTTTAATATTATTATTTATTTATTTATTTATTTATTTATTTATTTATTTATTTATTTATTAATTATAATTTTTGCATCTTTATCCAGCAATGAAACAGCCTTATTTTGTCAGTGATTTCAAAGGCAAAGGAGCAAAATGGGGTTCCACTTGTTTTGTAGCTTCTAATAAGCTCCACATGTTCAACTTCTATAAGTTCAGGCTTCCAACCCAATGCATGAATTCATGTTCATGTGTGTTTTAATGCAATTTTCGGCTCGTAAAAAGAGTTCAATGTCGATATCGAGGTCATATATCGACCCATTGTATTTATGATGTTTTTACGGTTGGACGAGACTATTGGTATGGGTGTTAATTGCTAATGCATCCTACTTCGATGATACTTTGGTGATAGCTGATGTCTACTTCATCTATTAAACTTGGGTTACAACAAGTATTGCACAATCGTTCTTCCGCTGCTACAAAAGTACGATTGTGACAGAGTGCAATATTGACACACCCGTGTCTTTCGGTACTGTCTATGCTAGTCCAATTTTGTGAACTGTCTTCGTGCACCTCATTGATAAAAAAGTTCTTGATGAGTGACCCTAAACCCTGAACCCATCTCTCTAATAGATATGTTTTAAAATTGTGAGGCTAACAATGGTACATAACGAGTCAAAACAGACAATATCTATTACCGGTGGGCTTGGACTATTACAAATGGTATCAGAACTAGACACCGGACAATGTACCAACGAGAACGCTGAGTCTCGAACCTCCAAGGAGAAATAGAGCATTTCATACAAGAGTATAGAAATCTTCCCCTAAGCGACACATTTTGACTCCAAGGGAGTCTACTGTGAGAAGAGACAATTTTTGAAAAGAGACCATTCTCTCGACGTATTGTGGAAAGGGCTGCAAGCAAAGCACCATAATCATTTGGAATTACTTCCACTTTACTAAGTCATATTTTTTTTTTGAACGATGATTCGAAAAATTCAATTTATATCGTATGAATTAAGATTATAAATTTATTTAAATTGAATTAATTTATAATATAATTTTATATATTCATTTTTATTTAATTTCATAATTATTATTTTATTTTTTATTTTTTCTTAAAAAAAAGGTAAATTGTAATATATATATATATATATATAAATGAGAGGTAAATTTTAATTAAATATTTGAAAATAAAAATTTAACTCTAACCATTGAATCAACTCAACCCAACTTAACCCAAAAAAAATATGATCGAGTTTGGTCGGGTTCTTTTTTAATAAAGATTGTTTTGGTTAAAGAAAAAAATTGGCAGCCCAAATAGTTGGGTCGAGTCTAAAAGATATTTCAACTCGACTCGACCCAATCTACGAACACCCATAAAAAAAATATTTTTTTCCTCTCTTTTTTCGATCAATAACATTTATTTTAATCCGTAGAACGATATTTAGATTGAATTATTATATATATATGACATCTTTGTTCAGTCATGCATCCTTGTTCCTTAGTGTAGTCTCTGGAGATGAATGTCCGGTTTTGGTACAGGAAAGGGTTTGATCTCTTTCACTGAGCCTCCTATCAAGACTACTATACCAACCAACGAAGGGTTGTCGCTCTATCTCAGTAGGGACAGAGAACCCATTGTTATCTCGACTGTGCTATCAGAGGCTCTGTTCCCAGAAAAATGATACTTTCGAGAGGCTTTCCCGATCGAAATATTTGCATAAAAAGATAAGAAGCAATCTAATCCAACTATTTTCTCGAGTTGGTCCATCGAAAATATGATGAACCCTAATTTTGAAAAGTTTAATTTTTATAGTTCAACTTTCAAAAATAAGAAATATATATTAACGGAGTAGATAATAAAATAAAATAAAATAATTTAGATGGTTTATTTATTTATATTTTTTACGTTATTTATTTATTTGCATTAAAAGATTGGAAGATGCTATTTCGTTACCATTGAAAAATTGTATATATAAATTCACAATCCCTTCTTCCCTTCGCCACAAATTTATTTCTTCTACATTTCCTTCTATATCAGCCATGGTCTGGACGAGAGGCCCTGCCGTCGGCCGCGGCTCATCTGCCACCGTCTATTTGGCCACAGACGCCTCCTCCGGCCACCACTTCGCCGTCAAGTCCACCGACCTCTCTTCATCAGCGTTGTTGCAGAAGGAGCACGCTCTTCTCTCCAAATTGAGTTCCCCGTACCTTATCAACTGCCTAGGTTTCGACATTGAAACCGAAACCTTCAAGCTTCCGGTGTTCAATCTGTTCATGGAGTATTTGCCGCAGGGGACGCTGTGGGATGCGATTCAGAGAAACGGCGGCCGGATGGAGGAATCGACGATCCGAGTGTTTTCGCGCCAGATTTTGAAAGGATTGGAGTATCTTCACGCTAATGGATTGGCGCATTGTGATATCAAGAGCCGGAATCTTTTAATGAGTGATGCAGGTTTAAAAATCGCCGATTTAGGTTGTGCAAAATTTGTGGATGGAGTTTCCGGAAATGGAGTTAGGGATTTTTCTGGTTCGCCAGCGTTCATGGCGCCGGAGGTTGCGAGAGGTGAAGAACAGGGGTTTCCGGCGGATATTTGGGCTTTTGGATGTACAGTCATTGAAATGGCTACTGGCGAACATCCGTGGGCGGATATAAAGGATCCGGTGTCGGCGTTGTATCGGATTGGATTTACCGGCGAGTTGCCAGAGGCTCCACGGTGGTTATCGGAGAGGGCGAGGGACTTTGTCGCTAAGTGTTTGCTAAAAGTCCCGAAAGAAAGATGGACTGCGAAACAGCTTCTTGAGCATCCGTTTCTTCAGGAATTTGATTCCGAGTCGGAAATTGAATCTTCGAGGATGAAAACGATGAATTCTTCTCCGAGGTGTGTTTTGGATCAAAGCTTTTGGGATTCAATGGAAGATTCGAAGACTCCATTGAAGGTAACGCATCAAGCTTCTTTGGAGGATTGTCCGGCTGAGAGGATTAGAAGTTTGGCTGGTAATTTGTCGTCCGATTGGGATTTGGAAGGGGATGATGGAGATTGGATTTTGATCAGAAACAATGGCGTCGGCGGTGGAAGCCATGGAAATGGATCTGTGAGCTCAGATTTTTCAGATACAGATGGAGAAGAAGAAGAAGAGCTGGAGATTTTGAACTTGGAATTTGAAGAAAATTCTGTATTGTTCTGTTCATATGATGATGATTCTGGTATTATGAACAATGGGAGAGGAGGATTAGAAATGGAAATTGGGAGATTTGGAGGTAAAAAATGTAATTGTTCTTCATTAATGCAATTTGATCTCTTAGTTCCTCATGATCTTCATCTTCTGTTATCTCATTGCCTCAAGATTCATGGTTTTGATCAAAGAAAAGGTGTTTTTAAGCCAATTCCAACAATCATTCATCGTTTAATCTTTCAAATCAGGTTTCATTCCAGCTTTTAATTGAATCAAATAATTGAAAGTTGAAATTTATATCCGAAAGTCAAATATTTTATATATAATTCGGAATTGAAAAGTACACCAGCACATTAAAATCACTAATAACAGATATTGTTCGCTTAAGACGGATACATATATTAGTCAACTTTCAAGATGTATAAATGGGGTTTTACATAGTTTCAGGTAATCAAATATGAACTTTTAACAGCTCAAGCTTTGGACTCTTACTTACAACCGTCAGTCTCTCTATTTTTAAACCTTACAATCTACTTTCTTGAGAGTCCAACGAGGACGTTGGCACACCGTCGAGTGTATGGCTCATATACTATTTGTAACCGTATACATCTCACCTCTAATATATATAGTTCTATTTGCACTTTTCCTTTTGAGTTTTTTTTCAAGGTTTTAAAAAACGCGTAAAGATTTTCACACATTCATATTAAATGTTTCGTTTTCCTCTCCAACCAATATGAGATCTCACAATTCCGAACGAGTACCATATGCACTCTCTCCAACCAATATGAGATCTCACCATTCTTATTTAAGCCGTTAAAGAACCAGTACCATACTCACTTTAACCATAAAAGAGGTGAAGAATATATATATATAGTTTAAGAATCTTCTTCTTCCCTTCATTTCTAAGATTGATCGATAGTAATTTAGTCACGTTTTCATTTATTTAGAATCACGGTTCTTTTTAAATCATTTTTATTCCCTTACTTTTTCAAACCGATAAAATAAAAAATAATTATTTAAATTTTTTACTTAAAAAGTTTATAATAATATTAAAATGTGTCTATTCGAAAGAGGTTTCCACACCTTTATAATAACTAAGGTTTAATATATATATATATATATAATATAATATAATATAATATAATATAATATAATAGATAAGATATTAATTATTATTTTAAAAATTAATAACGATAATAATCAACATTAAATGAAAATATAAATTCAAATTTGACCGAATATAAATAAATTATTTAATTAATCATCTTTCTTACGTTAGTTTAAGAATAATAATAAAAAAAAAGTGGCTGGGTTGACTTTGGATTAAAATTCCCTATTTTTTTTACTTTTCCAAAAAAAAAAAAATTAATTAAAAAAATGTCTTTTTAAAAAGTCAATGAATTTATTTGTACTTTTTTTTGTCTCAATTCTATGAACCAATTAAATAAATATATTCATTGGCTATCTTAAAAAGAGGACTGCAATTATTATTATTATTATTATTATTATTATTTTAATGATGGGTTTTATATATATTTTAATTTAAAAATGAGTTAACTATATAAAATGTCAACCCCTACTTCCTAGGTTCTTTTTAGTCTTCGATAATCATTTAATAAAGGATTTATGTGTTTTAATATTTAGTTCTAACTCACTGTCCGTTGATATTGTTCGTTTTGATCTGTTACGTATCACCGTTAGCCTACTGTTATAGGGGGTGGATTGTTCATATAAAGAATGTTTCATTGTCCAAGCTTACCGTTGGTCGATATTGTCAATTTTGACCTATTACGTATCGTCGTTAGTCTATTCTTATAAGAAATGTTTTGGAGCTCGTCCTGATAAGGAATGTTTCGTTTATCTCTTCAATCAATATGAGATCTCACAATTTACCCTCTTAGAGGCCAACGTCCTCTCGAGTATCCTTATAAGGAATGTTTTGTTTATCTCTCTAACTAATGTGGGATCTAACAATCCACCCCCTTGGGTCCCATCGTCTTCGCTAACATTCCGTTCAGTGTCTTAACTCTAATATCATTTGTAACAGCGCAAACTCATAGCTAGCAGATATTGTCCGCTTTGGTCCGTTACATATCGTCACTAACCTTTCGATTTTAAAATGTGTCTACTAGGGAGAGGTTTCCACACTCTTATAAGAAATATTTTGTTCCCCTCTCCAACCTATGTGGACGAATGTTTCGTTCCCCTCCCTCTAACCTACGTGGAATCTTACTCTTTTAATAACAATCCTAAAATGGTCGTCGTCTAAAATAATACATTAATCTTATTCTTCATATAAATAATATAAATATTTGAGTTTTTTTCTCTCTCCGTGTAACGTCCCATGCCAAAATTCAGAATTTAGATTATATAGCTTCGACATTCTCTTGTGACATGATCACGTTACCTACTCCTCGCTTCTTATTGAATATTATTCCCCACAGACCAAACAATCCGAAGTGCTTTTCTTGCATATTCTTGATAAACCAGCGTTTATATATACATATAGGAAGATCTGTTTGGGAAGTAAGCAGCCCCTTTGACATCTCTTCGTCTGCAAAGAATTCTCGATGCGAAAACACAGAGACAAAAGGCTGATCTCTGAATAGGAAAAAGAGTGGATCTACAGGATCCCAAATGAATTTACTTATTCGAAAAAAAGTCTTGTTCGTTGGAAGATCTATCTCGTGTCTGGTACTGCACGGTTCCACTCTACAAGAACTCTAAATCATTCTCTTTCAGATATCTCAACACGAGTTTTTTCAGCATATTTTGACCTCACTCACATGCATAAAATTCTTAAGAGATCGCCCAATATAAAACTGCTTAAAGTTATATATATAATAACTCTTATTTTTGGTCATCATATCTCGAGAATCACTCTATATTTTACTTTAAATTAAATTTGGTGAGGTGTAATAAAATTATTAAGTTTTAAAATTTTTAAAAGGGTTAAAAAAATTAATTTTATCATAATATTAATAGTTATTATTAAAGATTTATAGTAGTAAAACATATTAAATAGAAATATATTATACCTCAACTATTTTTATAACTTTGCATACTAAATATTTTAAAAAAATATATTCGTAAATATTAAAAAATTAGAAATTTTGTTAAATGTTTAAAAGTATTTTCTTTTTTATTTTTGGAGGGTAAATTACAATAAATAGTCGAAAATAAATATAAGCTTAAATTTTGTTACCAAAACGAGAATAAAATATGGGACCCACCCCAAATTCGTCATTTTCATTTTCAGCTAAAATTAATAAAAAAAAAATAATATTACAATAAAATTGAATAATTTCTTGATCTTTCTCCTTATAATTGGTCTTCTATTTAAAAAAAAATGGTAAAATTTAATAATGTCAAATAAAATTAATTAGTATTTAATAAAATAAAATAAAGTAA
>NW_019272019.1:2282099-2310458 GCF_002738345.1 Cucurbita maxima
AAATGTCAACCCCTACTTCCTAGGTTCTTTTTAGTCTTCGATAATCATTTAATAAAGGATTTATGTGTTTTAATATTTAGTTCTAACTCACTGTCCGTTGATATTGTTCGTTTTGATCTGTTACGTATCACCGTTAGCCTACTGTTATAGGGGGTGGATTGTTCATATAAAGAATGTTTCATTGTCCAAGCTTACCGTTGGTCGATATTGTCAATTTTGACCTATTACGTATCGTCGTTAGTCTATTCTTATAAGAAATGTTTTGGAGCTCGTCCTGATAAGGAATGTTTCGTTTATCTCTTCAATCAATATGAGATCTCACAATTTACCCTCTTAGAGGCCAACGTCCTCTCGAGTATCCTTATAAGGAATGTTTTGTTTATCTCTCTAACTAATGTGGGATCTAACAATCCACCCCCTTGGGTCCCATCGTCTTCGCTAACATTCCGTTCAGTGTCTTAACTCTAATATCATTTGTAACAGCGCAAACTCATAGCTAGCAGATATTGTCCGCTTTGGTCCGTTACATATCGTCACTAACCTTTCGATTTTAAAATGTGTCTACTAGGGAGAGGTTTCCACACTCTTATAAGAAATATTTTGTTCCCCTCTCCAACCTATGTGGACGAATGTTTCGTTCCCCTCCCTCTAACCTACGTGGAATCTTACTCTTTTAATAACAATCCTAAAATGGTCGTCGTCTAAAATAATACATTAATCTTATTCTTCATATAAATAATATAAATATTTGAGTTTTTTTCTCTCTCCGTGTAACGTCCCATGCCAAAATTCAGAATTTAGATTATATAGCTTCGACATTCTCTTGTGACATGATCACGTTACCTACTCCTCGCTTCTTATTGAATATTATTCCCCACAGACCAAACAATCCGAAGTGCTTTTCTTGCATATTCTTGATAAACCAGCGTTTATATATACATATAGGAAGATCTGTTTGGGAAGTAAGCAGCCCCTTTGACATCTCTTCGTCTGCAAAGAATTCTCGATGCGAAAACACAGAGACAAAAGGCTGATCTCTGAATAGGAAAAAGAGTGGATCTACAGGATCCCAAATGAATTTACTTATTCGAAAAAAAGTCTTGTTCGTTGGAAGATCTATCTCGTGTCTGGTACTGCACGGTTCCACTCTACAAGAACTCTAAATCATTCTCTTTCAGATATCTCAACACGAGTTTTTTCAGCATATTTTGACCTCACTCACATGCATAAAATTCTTAAGAGATCGCCCAATATAAAACTGCTTAAAGTTATATATATAATAACTCTTATTTTTGGTCATCATATCTCGAGAATCACTCTATATTTTACTTTAAATTAAATTTGGTGAGGTGTAATAAAATTATTAAGTTTTAAAATTTTTAAAAGGGTTAAAAAAATTAATTTTATCATAATATTAATAGTTATTATTAAAGATTTATAGTAGTAAAACATATTAAATAGAAATATATTATACCTCAACTATTTTTATAACTTTGCATACTAAATATTTTAAAAAAATATATTCGTAAATATTAAAAAATTAGAAATTTTGTTAAATGTTTAAAAGTATTTTCTTTTTTATTTTTGGAGGGTAAATTACAATAAATAGTCGAAAATAAATATAAGCTTAAATTTTGTTACCAAAACGAGAATAAAATATGGGACCCACCCCAAATTCGTCATTTTCATTTTCAGCTAAAATTAATAAAAAAAAAATAATATTACAATAAAATTGAATAATTTCTTGATCTTTCTCCTTATAATTGGTCTTCTATTTAAAAAAAAATGGTAAAATTTAATAATGTCAAATAAAATTAATTAGTATTTAATAAAATAAAATAAAGTAATTTTTATTTATTGGAGTAAATACATTTAATTGATTAAAAAGTAATTTTTTATTTTATTTTGAAATTTATTTATTACAATAAAATTGGTCTTCTATTTAAAAAAAAAATATATTGGTAAAATTTAATAATGTCAAATAAAATTAATTAGTATTTAATAAAATAAAATAAAGTAAGCTTCTTATAGTAATTTTTTATTTTATTTTGAAATTTATTTATTGGAGTAAATACATTTAATTGATTAAAAATATTAAAAGGAATTTTAGTAATTAACGTAATTTAATTATAATGAAAATAAAATTAGAAATAAAAAAGAAAAAACAAAATTATATTTTAATTGTGTTTAGAATTTAATTTTTTATTAATTTGTGTTACTTTTCTCTGTTAATCACCACGGAGCTTCTTTCGCCATTTTCAGTCGAACGCCGCATACCGGAGCTTTCTTCTTCGAGCAATTGCCGATTCGAAGCTTGAAATCTCCGTTCAGGCTTCACCGTTAGAGTTTCGGAGATTGTAATGGAAGCGCCGCCGTTCTCCGTCGCTGTTTCTTCTTCTTCTTCCTCTTCTTCTCGGACTGTATTTCGGTCACTTTCATCATCGGCTCATACGAGTTCTCTCTTTTTTCTTCGCAATAATCATTACAAAACTCGTCATCTCAAAGTTAATTCCTCCGGTAAGTTCGCAGTTCGTGCCTCATTGGGTGGTGATTCAGGTACTCTCTTTTCTATCTGTCTGCCAATGAATTTGTTGCTCATTTCAAATGCGACTTCGTAATTTTCTTGTATTTGTTACTCTAGTTGTAACTTTGCTGGATTATGGTGCTGGTAATGTTCGTAGTGTGAGGAATGCAATTCGTTACCTTGGCTTCGACATCAAAGATGTGAGATTCTCTTTTCTTATTTTCGTCCTTGTATGGATTTCACGCTGTGATAGGATACTGGGAGAGCTAATGATTGAACTTGCAGGAGTTTATGCTTTGAACTGAAGAGTATTGTTTTTGTTATCTTATAGCAGTGTCTTGCAGAACTGTGAATGCCTTTTTGGCATTTGATCAAGATTTATGATTTATTGACAATCTTTCACTGATTCCACAATTTTCTTTTATTTCAGTGTTGTAATTTCTTGTTTAGTCATTGAGTAGTTAGTATGCTTCATACCATTTATTATGGCGATTTTTCGGGTAAACATCTACCAACAACTTGACGTATGAATGCTGATTTTTAGGTGCAAACTCCAGAAGACATTCTAAATGCAAAACGCCTAATATTTCCTGGAGTTGGGGCATTTGCTCCTGCCATGGATGTGCTAAACAGTAAAGGGTAACTGATTCTTTGGCTCCTTTATTTTTAACACACACGTGTGCATAAGCTTTTTACTACTGAAACAAATTATCCAGAATGGGTTGAAGGTGCAAATTGAAAGTTTTAAGCCGTGTTTAACGTTTTGGAGTATGTGTGATGTTTTGCAGCATGGCTGAAGCACTCTGCAGTTATATTGAGAATGATCGCCCTTTTTTAGGTATTTGTCTTGGGCTTCAACTACTCTTCGAATCAAGCGAGGAGAACGGACCAGGTTTGAAACTGATGCTTTTCATGTGTTTCTTACAAAGATGAGAAATGGCCAAGGGAGTTCACCAAAAAGTACTTCAATTGGCATTAATAGGAATGGAGGAATAATCTTTGAACTCTTTTGAGAGGTTGCACCAATTTGAAGTAGCAGAAAAGATTAAGTCAAGAAACTTCCAAATCCCTTTACATATTACTTGTCCTTCCAAATCCCTTTACAGCTTTTCATGTGTTTCTTACAAAGATGAGAAATGGCCAAGGGAGTTCACCAAAAAGTACTTCAATTGGCATTAATAGGAATGGAGGAATAATCTTTGAACTCTTTTGAGAGGTTGCACCAATTTGAAGTAGCAGAAAAGATTAAGTCAAGAAACTTCCAAATCCCTTTACATATTACTTGTCCTTCTATTCCTCTCCGTTTAAAGTTTCCATAACCCAACAATGAGGGCATTCTACCGAAGAAACACATGAAAACCACTTGCTGGAAGGGTCTTTTCTTAAGATTGAATTAACTGATTATTTCAAAATCACTTTTCTTATGGTAATGACTAAATTACTCTTGTTATGTGTTGCAGTAAAAGGTCTTGGCTTAATACCAGGCGTGGTTGGGCGTTTTGACTCTTCTAATGGTTTTACGGTACCCCATATTGGATGGAATGCTTTGGAAATCTCAGAGGACTCTGAGATATTGGATGAAATTTCTAATCGTCATGTCTACTTTGTTCATTCTTACCGAGCTATGCCAGTAAGATACTGTCTCGTTCAAAATAATTCATTTTTCCATGTGATCTTTGATTTTCCTTTTCTATCAACATTATGTGTATGGGAACCTAATTCTTTTCTCATATTTCAGTCAGACAAGAACAAGGAGTGGATCTCTTCTACTTGCAGCTATGGCGACAGGTTTATAGCTTCAGTTAGAAGGGGAAACGTCCATGCAGTTCAATTCCACCCAGAAAAGAGTGGAGGTAAGATATGCTTTGCTTGTGCTTGTTTTTAAATTTAGTTGGACAGTTTCTTCCTACCTTCAGATTTGTCATATGGTTTTGGATAAGAGGCGGATTTCCTCTAAAATTCATAATTTATGACATAAAAGAGTATCATATATACCCCTGGACCACTGCCACAACGACCCCCCCCCCCCCCCAAAAAAAAAAAAAAAAAAGGAAGAAAGAAGAAAATTGAGGTCGTTGTTGAGTTTTACTGCTTAAGAATGGTGGTGTAAACTATTTCACTGTTACATTCTTTCATGTGCGTGACTGCAGTTTAAGGATCAAAATTGATTGATTATTCCAACCTCTGTTTGCCTTTTGACCCTGTCATTACTCTTTGTATTAGAAACTTTCCAGTATTGTTGCCTACTTTATGATGGTTAATGGCACATATGTATAATTATCAGAGGTAGGTCTGTCTGTCCTTAGAAGATTCTTGCTTCCAAAGTCAACCGTTACCAAGGTATGTTAACTTTCATCCCTGGATGTGAGCATTGTATCAACTTACGTCACGTTTCTTTTAGATCAACTAACATTTTGAAATGTTCTCTTAAGACAGAAGCCTAATGAGGGAAAGGCATCTCGACTTGCAAAAAGGGTAATAATCACTCAACTCTAACAATTGAATGCTATGATTAATATTTCTTTTCACTTTTATAATCTTATCCCAAGGTTAGTAGTCCTTGCAGAGAGCTCTTTGATTATACCACTTTTGGTTTTATGTCAGTTCTATTGTCCTCTATAAACGTGATAGAGGAGCTTGTCAACAACTCCTTTTGATTCGCTTAGGTTATTGCTTGTCTTGATGTGCGGACAAATGACCAAGGGGATCTTGTTGTTACCAAAGGGGACCAATATGACGTCAGGGAGCAAACAGAAGAAAATGAGGTAGAATAGTTTTCTCATGCCATGTTAAACAATTTTCCCATTTGGATGTGCGTTTACTTTTTTTTTAAGTTGGTTTGGATACTCACAATTGTATTTTAAGAAAAAAAAGCAATTTCTGTATAATCTTTTCATCAATTTTCCAACTGGAAGTGCATTTAGTATTTTCAGTTATAGGACATTGAAGTTTACCCTTTTCAGCATATGATATAGTTGTAGTCTTTGAAGATTGAAAGAGGATCTTTTGAAGTGTGGAACATTTACGGTTCAGCATGTTCTTATGTTCCTCAATTATATTTGAGAATTATTATTATTTTGTTTTTTTACATCTGAGAATCATTACAGGTGGGGTTTAATTGTAGTAGGTTTTTTTAATAGGTCATGCCTTTCTTGGAGGATATTGTTTATCTTTTGAGGATCCTTTTTGTCTTGTTTTGCCTTGTCTTGCTCTTTCATTCGCACAAAATCTCTTGATTTCTATTTTTTTAAAAAAGGTTCAAACAAAATCCTAATACCAGCTAAATATCTGGCCTCCAAACAATTTGTGATAGTTTTCTCCGTGTATTGGTTATCATTTATGTGATAATTTTCTGGTAAATTTATTTTATTTTATTAAAATTGTATATAGAACCTTAATTCATAACCTTTTAAAAAAATATATTAAAGGGGTCATATTTTTATAATGCTGTTTAGCAGTTTATTTTAGTTCGTGGTTAAAATGCCTACTTTTATGACCCTGAGTGGCTGATTAGTGTAATGGTGCATGCTCTTCGAATTTCCAAGGACTGGAAATGACGCTATTATTTAATGTTTAGGTGAGGAACCTTGGCAAGCCGGTAGAGCTTGCTGGACAGTACTACAAGGATGGTGCTGATGAGGTATGTCTCATCACCTTTTAGCCTAAAAACTTTTATCCCTCAGGTTATTATTATTTCTAAAGTGATGCTATTCAGCTTTTCATTTGCTTGATGCCTTTATGACGTTAAATTGCAGGTCAGTTTTTTGAATATAACTGGTTTTCGTGACTTCCCTCTAGGCGACTTGCCAATGTTGCAGGTTTGTTAAATTTTAGGTGCAGTTATTTTCCCCCGCGATGTTGCTGTATATTTAACTTTCATTCTTTTGTCTAATCTTAATCCTGCCCAATGCTCTTCATAGGTGCTGAGATACACATCAGAAAATGTTTTTGTACCATTGACTGTTGGGGGCGGGATTAGAGATTTTAAGGATGCGAACGGCAGGTGTGCTCTTAATATTATTAGGGTACTTTTTTATTTAAAATTCCTCAACTTTACGGGTTTTATGCTATGCAGTTATGCTGCTGATCTATTTCATGAACAATATATTATGCAAATCCTTGTCAGGCACTATTCTAGCCTGGAAGTTGCTTCAGAATATTTCAGATCTGGAGCTGATAAAATATCTATTGGCAGTGATGCTGTTTATGCTGCCGAAGAATATTTAAGAACTGGCGTAAGTGTTATATCAATCATCTGAAGTTAACTTGTGTGCATGGTTGTTTCACTTATATGGTTCTTGAACTGTTTGCTCTCAGGTAAAGACAGGAAAGACCAGCTTGGAGCAGATTTCTAAGGTTTATGGAAATCAGGTGATTAATATCGATTGCGCGAGCTATGGTTCTCATTATTCATGTATTAATCCTGGTATTGACGTATAAAGTCCAGATTCCAGAAGAGTTGTTTATACTGCAGTGTTTGTGCTTTTCACTGTAACCTGGATTTTCTAATAACTTCTCCTTTTTCCATTTGGTTTTTGGATAGTCGTCAATCTTTAGCAGGGTTACTATTAACAGCAATTGGCTTTTAATTGAAAAGCAAGAATATTTATCAGATACCAAAGATGCAATACAGTATTGTGTAATTATCTTCACATCCGACACTATAGAATCCTTTTCAGCTCGTTAACTTCAATGCTTTGATGCTGTCTATCCAAACCATATGATTTTCATTTTTCCTTGCTTATATTGTTTGGATGACGGCCTTGTTCTTCATGCTTCGCGATGGAAGCATGTGTCACGTTCTCTCTCTTTTTTTTTTTTAGAACTCTGTCAATGTCTAATTGGTCACATCTTTAAGTTATAGCATTCTGAATGATTGACTCACTGAAAATGATTATATAATATGAAACATTTTATTGATTTAGTGTACATTGATGTTTAATCTGTGTTCTTGGAAATATAAATAATACTAATCACAGTGATTTTGTCCAAAATATTTCTTGCAGGCTGTTGTGGTAAGTATTGATCCTCGTAGAGTGTACCTTAAAAGTCCCGATGATGTAGAGTTCAAGGTTATACGAGTAACAAACCCAGGTAAAAGGTTATTTCATTTCTATTTTCTCCTCGAAACGCCTCTGAACCATGTTGTAGGTTAAATGCGTTAGGTGCGAATCCTGCCTTTGCAATGTTTTCTTTCTTTCTTGATGTCTGTATGATATGCAAGGGAACGATTAAACTAGTGTCAATAGATAGATCAAATTGTCTGATACGGGTGTATGTTTGAGGGTTATATGAAAAAGGCATTATGTTTGAGAGAATCTATTATAAAAAAAAAATGTTCGAGAGAATCTAAGGGACTATAGGAAGTTTGTTGCTGACTTGGATTGAATTTATAAATGCGAACTTCTGTTCATTTCAGGTCCTAATGGAGAAGAATATGCCTGGTATCAGTGTACAGTAAGTACTATTTTCTCTCTCACATATTTATTTGGCTCCAAAATTGTCTGATTGCTAATTCTTTTTCAATAAGCTGCCAATAATCAATTGTCTGATTAGCAAATATTGTGTTACCATAGGACACTTCATTTATCACATTTGGGGGGAGGGGGGGGGGCGTCGGTAGTATTTGAATAGTTATCCATAATTTTCACTGGTATGGGATAGTTCACATGTGACACGCTTATATCTGTTAGTCTTCCTTTCTCGTTTGGTCTGTATCGAACGGACTAGTGCTTTAGGACCAGAAACAGACATCTTTGGCGTATGAATTTGAATCCTTAAAGAAGTGGTGCTAAGTGGTTTAGCATGCTTTCCAGATGAATGTTGACATTGCTATTCAAACCATTCTAGTTTAACAACAGACCAACCAAAGGTACCTTCACAAGTGCATGATGCTTAAACCCATGGGGAAGCGTTCATGTGTGTGAACTCTAAACCTCCTCCTAGGGCACTGGAGCTAAAGCCACTTCTAAAACCTTAAAAACCCTTCGTTAGATACCCAAAGGGAACAAAACACCTTAAAAAGAATGAGTTAAACACAAGAAAGTTTTAGCTTTAGCTTCAGAGAAGATAACCTTTATAGAATCACAAGCACAACCAACCAAAGGAAAAAAAAAAAAAAAAAAGCCTTTCTTGGAACCTTAACCTTTGAGAACCTAGCTAACAAAGGATAAGAAGGCTGTATGGACAAAAAAATCCACACTTAAAAAGTTTGAGAGGACGAAAAAATGACTCTTACCAAAAAAATCTACACAAATGACAAAAAGATGCCAGGAGACTTTAACATGTCTATCCATCAAAACTTGGAAATGATGAAAATCCCTTGAATTATGGATAGCAGAAAAGAAAATCCCTCAAACTGTTTGGGCTTGGATCTCATGTTGAGGATTAAGACACGGGAGGTCATTGCTCAATGCTTCCACATTTAAAAGTTCTATTTCATTTTTATTTTTATTATTTTATTTTAACCAAATTTGCTTGTTTGTTCACTAGGTTAATGGAGGTCGAGAAGGTCGACCTATTGGAGCTTATGAGCTTGCAAAAGCTGTCGAGGAGCTTGGAGCTGGAGAAATACTGCTGAACTGCATAGATTGTGATGGTAAGGATGACAATTCCATCCAATAAAAATTTTATAATCATCATCTCTTTCTAAGCATGGAAATATTATATTAGCCTTTTCCTTTGTGTTTCTTTCAACGAGAAACTTCCTACATGTTGCAAGTTCTACTAGGGTTGGGTGGTTAGAATTCCTTCAAGGATTGCCTTCTGAGGAAGTTAACAAAAGGCCTCCTCTCACTCATAGTTACAGTCCCACTATATATGGGTTAGCAGTAAGAAATTTGAAAATGCATAAGCTCTCATGTCTCACCCACTATTACTCTCCCGAATGATAATCTCTCCTTCCTCTTTTACATTCTCACTGGACATTCGTTAAAGAGGAACAAGAGAATTCTTTGGCGAAATTTCACTTGGAGCTTTGAAAAGTAGGGATTTTCTCATATAAGCACTCTAGTTGAAACTCGATTATGGAACTTATCGCTTAATTAGCTCATTTGTGGTGTAATTTATCTCCTCTGTAATTCTTTCTTTCTTCCCTCATATATCAGTGTAAGAGCCTTTTGCAATTCTCCATGATAGGGCCTTTCTTTTGTAATCATTTCACACCATCAATGAAATGTTTATGTTTCCTATTATTAAAAAAACTCTCCCTTTTAGCTTTGACAGAGATACCAAAGCTATTGGTAAAAATGAGCGTAGGGACCGCCATTTCTGAATCCTTTGAAAAACATGTATGCTTTTATGGTTAGAAACCACGACTCTCTATTATAGTATGATATTGTCCACTTAAAGCATAAACTCTCATGGTTTTGTTTTTTTGTTTCCCCAAAAGGCCTCGTACCAATGGAGATAGTATTCCTTATTTATAAGCCCATGATCAATCCCTTAATTAGCGGATGTGGGACTCCTTTCCCAACAATCATCAACAATTCTACCCTTGTACAAAGTACACCATAGAGCCTCTCCTAAGGCTTATGAAGCCCTCAAAGAGCCTCCGCTTAATCAAGGCTCGACTCCTTTGAAACTCTCGAACAAAGTACACCCTTTGTTCGACACTTGAGTCACTTTTGACTACACATTCGAGGCTCACAACTTCTTTGTTCAACATTTGAGGATTCTATTATCATGGTTAAGTTAAGGGCATGACTCTGATACCATGTTAGAAACCATGACTCTCCACAATGGTATGATATTGTCCACTTTGAGCATAAACTCTCATGACTTTGCTTTTGGTTTCCCCAAAAAATCTCATACCAATGGAGATAGTATTCCTTACTTATAAACCCATGATCAACCCCTTAATCAGCTGAAATGGGACTCTTCTCCCAACAATCCTCAACATTTACTGCTTTCTCTTGCTGGGAGAGTAATCTGAATACCAACGGAGATGGTATTCTTTACCTATAAACCCATGATCAATCCGCTTAAATGAGACTCTTCTCCCAACGGAGATGGTATTCTCTCAACATTTACTGCTTTCTCTTGCATGGGAGAGCAATCTGACTTGTTAAACATGACCATACGTATTATTTAGTTTCTAACCAAACTTTGACAGGTCAAGGAAAAGGATTTGATACAGATCTGGTAAAGCTGATATCAGATTCTGTGAGCATCCCCGTTATTGCCAGTAGTGGTGCTGGGTGTCCTGACCACTTCTCTGAGGTGTTCAACAAAACGAATGCATCTGCAGCCCTTGCAGCTGGCATTTTTCATCGCAAGGAGGTATTTATTACCTGAGATTCCTTTATTATCTTAACTGACACCTTGTTTTAGCCTCGATTAACGAACTTCATAGAATCAAACTAAATCTTAATATTATGGATGGCAGGTGCCTATTCAGTCCGTAAAAGAGCACTTGTTTAAGGAAGGCATAGAAGTGAGAATGTAATGATATCAATCTTTGAAAGCTGTTGGCTGTAGAGGCATCAGTTTTGAGGATTCCCAACTTTGTGGTATTATTCAATAGCTTCTAATTCTGTGTCATAGTTTTGATTTAAGTCGACCATACGTTTCTGATTTATTGAATAGTTAAATGGGACCACTATGCTCTTTCTCCAATTATCAGACAAAAAAGGAGACAGTTGATTTTATTTCATTTTATTTTTAAGGAGAACGAAGACAAAGGGAGTTGCATTGATAATAATATTTAGCTCGATGATGCCTGCCATTTTTAACCGAGTAAATAGACATCGCTTTATTTTCATAAATGTGTTTGTTCAATTGTAGTCTTTTATGACAATGGACTAATGTGATGTAAAATCCATACATTTTACTAAATTTCTTGAAACGGAATTTTGAAGGTTTCAACTTATAAAGTGTGGATGTTGGTTCATGCTTGCCAACCTTTGGGAGACGTGTGATGAAGGACGACACATTTTTTCAAGGTCTTATTAGCACTAGCAAGAGTTAGAGTTCAAGGAGTCTAGAGACCTCTTTCTTTTCAACTGTTTTGTTGACAAATGAGGTATATCTTGATTAACAAGCCCCAAAACAACTTGCATAAGAAGATACGGGTCTTTTGAATCCTAGTAATATCTTTTGACCTGAGACTACTATATATTTTGTACCGTAATGAACTAGGTGCTTCATGAATACTTATGACTTACTCAATGTCGTAGCCATTCAATATGGCATTTTTTGGAGGTTATACCCCAATAGTAGTTCAATCTCATCGGGCAGACTATCGGGTTGATGGAAATATCAATAAAAATATCATCGAATAAAAATTCAAGACATTCTTACCATATGAAAATTCAAAACGATTCATTTACGAATTAAAATTTGCACATTTCACACATGATACATATATAATCACTAAGCATGAAAATCTAACCATGAGGTTCCTTCTGGTCATTAAGATACATATAAGGTGTAATGTGATAAACCTTTAAAACAAATGAATTCTACCTTATGACGTCATAGCCTTGACTAATAGCAAGTTAAGATTGAACTTTTATTCCTGGCAGATTCTAACACTCAAATTCAGGTCCAAGATTCTATCAAACATTTCCTACCAGACAGCAATTTTCATAACTTTATATATTTTAATAAGAGTTCCTTAAGAAATACATATTTAGTATGCCATATCAAAATAATGATAGCTGTACACAGTAATGAACTAGTCTTTTACTTCTAACTCTACTAGGAAAAAAAGAAGGTTTTCATGCTGATTCAATTGTCTAGTTTAGTCAATAACCAAGCACCTCAATTGTAAATGTAATTATTGAAAAACTATCACATAAGGCATAAAGAAATATAACCAAGAACTTCAAAGTTCTAACTAATAATATGTCACAGCATTGCTGTGCTGAGTTTCGAACCCACAAACTCGATTCACACCGGGAAAGGAAATCCCTGTAGAACTTACGGAATAAAATGCTTACTGCTTAGCACCAAAATACAATTCCAACAATATGGACGTGGGAATTCCCACAAGCACAAATTCATCGAAAACCGCTTAAAACATGCTTTTCTAACAAGTTCTCTCATTCAATATAAATTATAAGACAAGCCGAAATTGCTCATGGGAGGACAGTATGGAAACATCCTACAAAACTTGAAATGTGAGGAAAACGAGTATTTATTTCTCAAAATGATTTTTGAAGGTTTTGAAGTTTTACCCTTGGAGAAACATCACGCGCTGAAGATTTCTTCGTAATAGAGCTTTGGTTTTGGAGACTTTAGATGTCAAGGAGAAGTCTCCGTGGGTCTTCTACGACATCTTTGATGCGGCGCAAAAAGAACACTGCCTCTCTCCCATCGATAAGTCTATGGTCATATGTTAGAGCAATGTACATCATTGGCCTTGGGACAACGTTGCCTTCAACCACCACAGGACGGGAAACGATCGAGTGCATTCCCAGGATTGCCGACTGTCAAGAAATTTCAGAATGTCAGTTTCTTATCAAGAACCAGCATGAAAAGGCACCTTAGAAAGCATTCTCTTTTTTCTCTTGTGGAGTGAATGGGGTAAGGTTTGATAAGCACGAACCTGAGGAGGATTAATAATAGGGGTACTCAAAAGGCTTCCATAAACACCACCATTGGATACGGTGAAGGAACCTCCAGCCATCTCGTCAATTGATATGGTACCATCATTTGCCTTCTTTGCAAGTGTGTTTATCTCCTTCTCTATCTCAGCAAAATTCATCGTATCAGCATTTCGAATAACTGGCACAACAAGACCCTGCACAGAAAAAATGAAGAAATATAATGTTGCAACCTTGCATCCCTTCATGATTTATGATCTACATCACCGGCAGACTTTGGTCCTTTTTATGGATTTTGGTCAGGGCTAATTTATATGGGTATTATGACCCCTAAAAATCAAAGGTAATTATGATATCATACTTCGAGACTAGAAATTCCTAAACTTCAGATGTGATCGACCATCATAAAATATGTATGAACTACCTCACAAGAGTAGTTGCGCACTTAAATTTTAGACCTCTTGGGCTTAAGACTAACGTTATTTTATGTGTTGACGCAACAAATCTTAAAATATGGAGAGGTATCTATTAAGAACTAGGCGGAATCACGAGGCATTAAACAAGCAAAGATTTTCGTTATAGAGAGAGACAAGCAGAGATTTGATAAGAAAACTCTTTCCCTCTCCGTTTGCAGTTCACATTAGGCCCTCAACAATAAGAAAACTGCAAAGCTATTCAAAACTCCAACAGACCTTAGGCGTGCCAACAGCTATGCTAATGTCTATGTAGTCTCTGTATATGATATCATCCCCATCAATCACAGCATTAATAATAGGTTGATTCTGAAGTCCACTGACAGCAGCCTGGAAACATGAACAGAAGAAAATAAATTGGCGATACACTCATTACTCGCATCTGGAATTAACATATCCAAGAAGTTAACCAATACATACCTTAATAAATCCAGACATAAGACCCAACTTGACTCCATGCTTTTCAACAAACGCATCCTTGTAATCAGAACGAAGCTTCATCAAATTTGTCCTACATAAAAGTTCACAAGTTAAAAATGAAGCAGAAAAGAGTCTTCATTGAAAATGGGGACGATAAGATTAACTAATGCATGGAGATACGAGAACAAAGCCAACTAATAGGATTTCGTACAAAAAAAATGCCTCCAATAGGTAACTGAAAATCCCCAGCAAATCCTTAAAATATCCCATGATAACTGCAGTCTAAAGTGGGTTTACATGTTAAAAATGGAAGGATTAGATTAATTAATAACAAAAACTAGTCTTTCTACAGTACTCAAGTACCAGTAGCATTCAGGCATGACATGACGAACTAAAACGTTGAAACGAACAATGTTCAACTAAAATAGGAGGCTGCAATGTAGTTTCTACATAGGCAGAGGAAAAACATTGACAAAAAAAACCTCTTACATGTCAACTTCATTGAACGTCGTCAACATAGCAAATGTGTTTTGAGAATCTTTCAATCGTGTAGCAACCCTCTTTCGAAGCCTTGTCATTGGAACCTAAAGCATGACGATCCCAAGTAAAGTCATGGAGTATAATTCCACGAAATACCCAGTTCATTACAAACTGACTAAAAAAAGGTGAATGCATTTTAGAGCCATGCATGTTTTAAACTATGTTCTTACTCGTCTTTCCCTATCCTTGGGAGGAAGCTGGGGTTCTGTAGCTGAGCGCTTAGGAGGTGGAGGAGATGGTGCTTTAGGCTTCTCACTGACCATAGCTTCAGATTTAGGCTTTTCTATTTTTTCCACTGGAGCAGCCTGAGATGCAGCTTTCTCCGATGTCTTCTCGGAAGGAGCAGCATGAGCTACACCTTCACCAGATTTTGAAATAACAGCAACCTTGGTACCTGGTTCCACCGTATCTCCTTCCTTCGCAACAAACTGCCAGCATTTATATTAATCATCCATCAACTTATAAGATGCGTAGCTAAGAAAATTAACTATTAGAAGTCCAGAAGTAGTCACCTTCTGAATAACACCAGCTCCAGGACTAGTGACATCAATAGTAACCTGATAGAAAATTAGCAGCACAAGATTTAAATCAAACGTCAAATCATTTTCATAGGGGAAGGAAAGAAAATCTATTTTCCAATACAAATCTATAAACACCTTATCTGTTTCAATTTGAGCAATTGCTTCATCCAATTCTACTCTATCACCCGGATCTGCACTCAAGATGTCAGAATGGCTTCTCAATCAAGAATAGCCAAAAAAGATTGGTGTATTTCATAGCAACAAGCAATAAGCAATATACTTAATAAACAAAGAACATACTCTTCAGGAATTTTGCCAGTGTTCCATCAGTAATAGACTCGGCCAATGGAGGGACGACAACATCAAGCAGGTCCCCTTTAATGCCAAACATGACAACAAGTTAATTACAAAAGGACAAAAGGAAAGAAAAAGGACAATTGGAAAATGGGTTTGTATGCCCAAATACAACTAAGGAAAAAGAAAGCCGTGCACAGAGTGATCTTGCAGTATATTCTTCACTGAATAAATAAGCAAGCTAGCAACATCAAAAAGAGCATTATAAGCATACGATAGCACGCCCAAACACTTTTAGTTTCAAATAAAAAACTAGAATACTAATTTAACTCCTATAGCAAGTAAACTTAATGCAAAATCTGATGGAAGAGTAAATGAAATAATTCCAATTTCTCTAAGTGATGTCAGTATAACAAAGTTTAAACTCTATTGGCTTTTTTTGCCTTCATGCAACAACTTAAACACGCAGGCTACACACTTGAGACTCACAACAACAGAGAGAGGGAAGCTGCTTAATAATGGTCAACTTTATTAAATTTTATCATAAAAAATCTATTCACAGTCACCTCCCCCCAACAAAGAAAAAATCATTTTTTGTTATGAATGTTGGTGGAAGAAAGATGGGGTAAATTTAATTTTCTCCCTCTGTTTATGTGAAAAGTAACTAAACTTTACATTGACAATATGAAATGCAGAAGAGGAAACCAATGGAGATTGCATAAGGGATCAACAATTAGTGTCATTATAAAGAACCCCAATGTCGCTAGCGTGAAAACCAACATCAGCTAAACACAGTCCAACTAACACCCAGCAAATGTTCAAGAAGAAACACAAGCAAAAATAATTAAGAAAAAAAAGTGATGCCGCACCATTATCTGAAGAGAAGTTCCGACCATTCAATTGCATCATAGAACTTTGCTGCATACTTGCAAAAGCAACCCTGATCACCATATAAAAATTCAAACCAAAGGGGACAGTAGCAAAGAACTAATGAAAAGTTCTCATTAAAAGGGGAAAAAAAAAGTTGAAAAGTACTACACGTGCCCCATATTCCACTGAAACTTTGTTTCAATGAGAAAAAGCAACATTGTAATGGTAATTATAACAAGTAACAAAAGACTTAATCTACCAGTCAAATGACAAACTCCTATAGTAGATATATAATGTCTTAATGCTAAAATTGGCTATTGACCAACGACCCGTGCCAAACTAAATTAATATCACAAGTTCAATTGCAAATTCTCTGTTCAGTTTTTTTTCTTCCTTTTGATGGGAGTAGTTTCAGGTTGAATGGGGTTTCACAATGCTCGTAAAATTTTAAAATTTAACAAAAAAAAAAAAAAGAGTTGGATTCACATTGATAGCAAGAATCTCAAACCCAATCCAGAAACAACTTAAAAATTCACAATTGCCGTTGAAAGATCAAAGACCCAAGAGAAATCAAAATAGAGGATGAATTCCCAACACTACCTGTCATTAGAATAGAGGTATACACGGGTAGGTTGGAGAAAATTTTTGGACCAGTTGCTCAGGTTGGTGACCCAAATGACTCGAATAGGATTCACAAACCCGCCCCTCTATTTTTCAGATTGGGTTTGGTCATCGAGTTGTTAATTTTTTTTAATTACTTAGAAAAATCTTACTTATTCACAGTACATGTCAGCCTGACCCATGTATAGATAGTGTGATGGATAGATGGACCTCAGAAAAGCAGAACATAAGGCGAGATACATGACGAGACCCCATTACTGAGTCAAGACATGTGTCAAACGGGCCAAGGAAAGGCAAATTGGTCTGTAAACACATCGATGAAAATGTAGAATACACAATCACAAATGATGGCAAACACCACACACCAAGAAAGAGGAGGAAAAGAAAATTGAAATTTTGCCTCAAGGTCAAAAGTAAACAAGGGCCACATACGTGAAGTTGTATATTGGTAACTGACCTTAGAGATTGAGGACTAGCAAGGCCACCTGCAACGTACGGGTATCAATCATCAAAGGAGAACGTATATTTAAACTAGTTGCATAAGGTAGGAGCTTAGACAAATATAAAGAGAGGCCGCAATCAAAATTACCATGTGAAAGTAGGTGAGAAAATTTTCTGACATGTCCAAAGCTCCTACACTGGTGCAAAATCTAAATGCGGAGTGAAAAAACAAGGCAGTAAGATTCGTGAATAAATTATTGCACGAAACTAAACAAAGAATATCGCTTTTAACTTTCATTTCATTTCACAGAGATGTGTAAGGAAGAACAAAGAGATACATAGCAAATACCGATAGCGTATAAGAGGTCATTCGTGCATTATGAAAATACATCAAGCCAAAATTAGAAACTACCTCCAAACAAAGCAAACAAAGAGACAAAAACTTCAGAAAACGCAACTACCTCTTTTTCGGCAACGGAGCGAACTCTTCCTGCAGAAATGGAAGGTCGAATTCCCCGCAAATACTGCGCAGAAAACTGAAATGAAAGCACTACAGAATCAGACAAGTCCGGACTACCAGTACAAATCCTATATTCATCATGTATCCTGAAGAAAATGGATAGAACGCTCTGAACTTACCAGATTAGAACCTCCAGACGCAATCCGTCGCCGTACGACTCCAAAACTCATTTTCTCAGCTTCTATTCAGGCAAGTAAAACGAAAATCAGAGCACCGACCAAATCACAGTAAGAAAATCCACATAAGTGCATTCTTTCACGATTCAGAACACATCCAGAAAGAAACATGCAAATAAAATGCAGACATCACGAAAGGCCAAAATGGAAAACGCACAAACAAAAAAAGAAAAAGAACATACATTCAAAACAAAGATCACAGAAAACAGATTTCCTAGACAAATATCTCAGCAACCAAAGGAGAACTGAAGCCAAACAAACAAGAACAAAAACATACACGTTGAAATCGCTTACCAGAACAACAGAGACCGGAGAAACTCGTGGAAGATCAACCCGGAACGGCTTCAAAGAGAGACAGCAAGAGGAGGAAGATGGAAAGGGGGAAGGAAAACGATTGTTCTACCACGTTCCGATTTGCCTCCTTTACCCCATGATTTGGAAGGCGCGAGGCTATTACAGGCTACGGACAAGTTCAATGACATTTATACACGTGTCATCTTTTAATTAGACAATAGGCGAAAAGTCATTGGGGAGGTGAAAGAAGGTGCTCGTTTGACTATTTTTAATTTTATTTATTTATTTTATTTAAAACGCCCCGTTTTACTGACCCCACTGTTCTCAGGGGAAGTCGTTTTCAGAGCTTTTCAAGGTTTGACCAATTTGCCCCTCTTGTATTGTCCTATTTTGAATTCAACCCTTTACCTAATTTTGGGGGTAATTTAGTAAATTGCGAGGAGAATATTCCAATGAATATAGTATGGAAATAAAAGATTCCCTGACCTAACTTGGAAACAGAAGCCTAATTTTCCATATAATATATATATATATATTTTTTTTTTTTGTTCAATTTTCGAATATCTGATTATAACAGTTATTTTAAAATCCGTTTAAAATAATAACTGTAATTAACAGTAATTTTTTAATAACTTAAATGAGTCATTAAAAGTTTATTATTGTTTTTTTTTTGTTTAATATCTAATTATTTCTTCCTTATTTTTTTTAAATAAAAACATGTTTTATAACAATATTTCTTTTTTTTTTTTAATTTAAAATTTTAATTTGAAATATTACAAAAATCATGAAAATAATTTATTTTTAAATTAAATATAAACAAAATAATAAGTAACTTTCTCCATAGTGTAACAAATTTTCAAGAGATAGAAAATGACCAATTTTTAAGAAATGACTGTATTTAATTGTCTTTAGTTTTATGGCAAAAATTATGTATTATAAAGTAACCAATTTTCAGAAAGTGATGGTATTTATATTTAATTGTCTTTAGTTTTATGGTAACGTTGAATTATATTAAGGTGTTACCATTCTTCCAACTCAAATCTGCTGGAAAATTGCGATTGTGGGGCACTTATTTCCCAACAACAAGTGAGTTAAGTTCATTCGTTCTTGCGTCGCCTATGGGCAAGCGACGTATGCTCGCGTTTCTGGCCCCGATTCAATAAGAAAGTTTTAGAAAAAACAGGGCAGAGAGATTTCGAAACAGAGTTTTGAAAACAAGATTTAAGAATTTGAAATTGGTGTACTGTGGGAATGTAAGGCAACAATAACTGCCATATTTGTTCTTACGCCGCCTACGGCCAAGCGACGTATATTCGAGCCTCTAACTCGGTTCAAGAAGAAAATTTTAGCTTCATAGGAGAGTTGACAAAGATTAACTCATTTTCAAGAAGTGTCTGTAGTTGGTTATTTTCAAGAAAGGTCTGTATTTAGTTATTTTCAAGAAGTGTGGGTTTTAGGGTTCGGTGTTGGATTACGAATTCAACCCATTCTATCGTTTGGGTTGAGTAAAAAAAAAAATCTCAACCCAACCTAACTAGAACATATACCCCTTAATATCAGTCCTCAACCCATTTCTTCCGCCAGATTTACATTTCTCCACAGAGCCACCGATTCGATTCGATTCGCTGAAAGCCAATGCAATTCCAGCCTCTCTCATTCTCGCGAACATCGAGACAGGTTCTGTCAATTTCTTTTTTGTTTAAATTCAAACCGATGCACAAAATTAATCAAGAACCGATTTGAGATTTACTCTTGAAATTTCAACTTATATCCGCAATTTGTGCAGTGGCGTGCTTCTGGCTGCGTATTTGATAGCGAATCTCATTTTACCGAAGTTTATTACGAAATTGTACCGATCTGATGTGACAAAGACGGGAGAGCATCGGTGGAAGAGGAAGAAACGGAGCGCAACGGAACTTGAAGGTGAAGCCATTGATTGAATTCTTCGCGTTCTGTAAGGAAATCTCATTCTTCTTTGCTATTTTGTAATGATCGGTGCTTATGAATCGTGAATTGTGGTGCTCAGATTAGGGATTGGGGATCAGATTCTCTCAATTCTTTTGCCATTTGACTGAAAAGTGTTAAACTGCTCCCATGGTGGATACCACGTCCACATAAGCTCTCATGGTTTTGCTTTTGGCTTCCCAAAAGGCTTCATACCAGTAGAAAGAGTATTCTCTGATTATAAACCCATGATCATTCTCATTCCCTAACTTAACGACTCTCATCATCCAACACCTCTAATTATAAACTCATGATCATTCTCATTCCTTAACTTAGCCGACATAAGACTTTTTCCATCCAACTCCTCCCCTCGAACAAAGAGCACCTCCCCTTAATCGAGGTTCAACTCCTTTGAACTCTTAGTCATTTTTACTGCCTTCGAAGAGGCTTGACTTCTTTTCTTTTGGAGTCGTTCTATATTTGAGGATTTACCAATCAATTGTCCACTTTGAGCAGCATAAGCTCTAGTGGCTTTGCTTTTGGCTTCTCAAAATGCCTCATAACAATAGAGAGAGTATTCTCTGATTATAAACCAGATCATTCTCATTTCCTACATAAGCTGATGAGAGACTTTCATCTTCTAACCAAAAGAACTGATATATTTTTCAAAATTTGATAATAACCCTACAATAAAAATAATAAATAAATACATATGAATTTTTAAAATTAACATTAATACCTTTAAATTTTATAAATAAAAAAATTTCAATATTACTATCGACAAATATTATCTCGTGGTATCTTTATATTTTTTAAAAAACAAAATATTAAGGATCTTAAAATAAAGTACCACGTATCATCATAGTGGCGAAGGTCGCGTCTTCGATCCACGCTCACCGCATCAATTTTCTATTATCATTTGTTTTCTAAAAAATAAGTGTATTTAGGGTACTTAAAGATCGTGAAATGGGCCCAAATTCAGAGGAGCCCAATTAGCTTGGAATGAAATGAAAGCCCATTGAAATGGACGGACACGTGTCGTTAAACCACAACAAAAACAAACGACAACGAAAAATATGCGGTGAGCGTGGATCGAACACGCGACCTTCAGATCTTCAGTCTGACGCTCTCCCAACTGAGCTATCCCCGCGTTTCTGTTTATATATTTTACGTTACATATCAAATCATAATATTATATTATTTTAAACCGTTCGTATTATAAATGAAATAGATGTTATGTATCGATAACTTAATATAAATCCAATTTTTCATTTAATTCTGTTACCAATTATAATTTACAAAAAATTATCTTTTTATTTATTATTTTTTATTTTGAATCATTTCCCCTTTAATATGTCTTTACACTCCCTTTGAGATTGGAGCGAGAATAGACAAAGTTGGAGTGTTCGTGTAACCCAATAGCATGAACAATTACTTGGACTATCCAACTTGGAACATAAGGGTTCAACTACGTTATGTTGAATTTTCAAAACCGATAATTTAGTTCGGTTCACAGGCAGTTAAAAAAAATAATATTATAATAACCTAAAAAAAATGTGTGTGTATATAATAATAAAAAATAATAGCATAATGATGTTTAACTTTTACAGGGCGTCAGAGAAAAATCTATATTGTAATTTTAAATATAATTCCATAATAGAAATATTGCTGTAATTTATAAGAAATTTAACATTTTATACTTAACTTTAGTACCATATTATAATTCCAATTTTTGTTAACAACTTATTTATTTATAAATTTTGTTTTTTATCATAATTATAAAACAAAAAACAATATATAAATAAATAAAGACTGCGCAAATAATAATATAGTTGTATTATTCATTTACAGTTATTATTATTATTATTTATATATCCATTAAAAAAGGACGGACACGTGTCGTTAAAACAGAAAACAAACGATAATGATGTAAAGTTATGCGGTGAGCGTGGATCGAACACGCGACCTTCAGATCTTCAGTCTGACGCTCTCCCAACTGAGCTATCCCCGCGTTGTTGATATTTAGGCCATTAAAAAGTTAGATAGATGTTATTAAAACAGAAAACAAACCATATTGATGAAAAATTATGCGGTGAGCGTGGATCGAACACGCGACCTTCAGATCTTCAGTCTGACGCTCTCCCAACTGAGCTATCCCCGCATTATTGAAATCTGTGTTACTATTTATTTAATTATTAATTTTATTTTTATAAATAAAAACTAATTTTAACTCGATAATTGGTTAACATAACAACTCATATTAAGAAATGAAATAGATGTGATAATCAATAATTGAACGTGAATAATTTATCATTTAATTTTATTAATATGAATTACAAATGTTTATCTTTTATTTTTATTTACTTAATTACGACCTCTGAACCGAGAGTATATACGTTAAGCTCCATTTGATATCATATCGAGGGCAAACAAGTAATTTTGGAAAATTTTAAATATGGTTCGAACTTCTCAAATAATCCTTTTTTTTTTTTCTTTTCTTTTTTTTTTTTTTTTTACAATTTCTCAATATTACAATGTTTTTTTTTTTTGTTTGTAGATGTTTGTGGAGGTGAGATTGAAGAATAGTTACCTTGTCTTGATACACGTGTTGGTCCCTGAAGTTGGGTCGAGTCTAGTCGATCAACATGATATGCTCTTTGTTGGCTTTTTCGCCCTAATCTCAAATTAATTAATTTTAATTAATTAATTAATTGTGTTTTGATGATAACAAACCTACCTTCAATTATTTACAATTCTCAGCTCTTTGGTGGCTTTTTCGCTTTAATCTCAAATTAATTAATTAATTGATGTTTGAATGATAACAAACCTACTTCCAATTATGAACAATTCTCAGTATTTATTTTTGTCTTAGTGTCAGGTTGGGAATAACGATTTCAACGTCTTTTTTGGTTCACTCAAATTAGAGATAAAACGAAGAAGTTCCTGTCAAAACAAATACCCAACGTGATGATGTGGTGGCAAAATTGACATCATTGACCAATCAAATTCAAAACAAGATAACTGACGTGATGATATGGTGACAAATGGTGAAGCATCCTGGAACAACGACAAAATTGACATCTTAGACCAATCAAAATATGACATACATAAATTTGGTAGAGTAACAAAATGATGGAGTTTTTCAATTACATTTATAAAAGTTTTACTTTTAAATGAAAGGAGGAGTATTTAAATTATAAAATCATTTCAATTACTTTTATAAAAGTTTTCCGTAACTAGAAAAAAGAAAATTATTTGAATTACCTCAATTGTTTCATTAACATTTTTTTTATTATATTTCAATATGTTATAATATATATATATATATATATATATCAAAGAAAATTATTTGAATTACCCCAATGTTTCATTAACATTTTTTTTATTATATTTCAATATGTTATATATATATATATATATATATATATATATAATAAATTTAAAAATAAATAAATATTATTTTTCGTGGTCCACGGTTCACGTCACCTTTTCATATTTTTCAGAACACAACACACAAAATTTTCAGAACACAATACACAAACACAAAACATTTGTTTCCTCGATTTAAATTTTTAAAGTCTCCATTGTTGATCTCTCCAAACTTCCCATTCTATATTTTTTTTTATCAGAACACAACACATAACATTTGTTTCTTCGATCTAATTTTTTTTAAAAGCCTCAATTGTCGCTCTCTCAGAGCTTCCAATTCTATTTCTTCATTTGTTTACTTGATCTAAATTTTTTTTATCTAATTTTTTTTTAAAAGCCTCAATTCGTGTTGCTCTCTCCAAAGCTTCCAATTCTGGTTCCTCTCTCCAAAGCTTCCAATTTGCTTTGTAGCTCTCTCAAAAATCTTCAAATTCTTTTTTTATCTTATCACGAGAGAGATGTCTATTGTATTGTGAGAAAATTGTAAATCTATTAATTAAGACAAGTGTACCGGTTTGATCCTGAGCCGTGGAAAGGATTGAGTTTGCTCTTGAACTCGTAAAAGAGCGGTGTACCGATTTGATTCTGAGCCGTGGAAAAGATTGAGTTTGCTCTTGCACTCGTAAAAGAAGCGGTGTAGCGGTTGGGCTCTAATCCGAGGAAAGAGTCAGAAAGTTTTATTCAAATTCCCAAGAAAGTTTTTTAATAATTACATTGATTGAAATCCTATTCACCCTCTCTAGGGTTGTCATATCGATCCAACACTCCTATCATGATGGTCACTAAAGAAATCAAGTTGAGTGAAGTCGATCAACATGACATGATCCTATCGTGATGGTCACTGAAGAAGTCATCAACCTGATATGCTTCTATCGTGATGATCACTGAAAAAGTAGAGTTGAGTCGAGTCAAGTCGATCAACATGATATGATCCTATCGTGTTGGTCACTGAAGAAGTGATCAACCTGATATGCTCCTATCGTGATGATCACTGAAAAAGTAGAGTTGAGTCGAGTCAAGTCGATCAACATGATATGCTCCTATCGTGATGGTCACTGAAGAAGTCAAGTTGATCAACCTGATATGCTCCTATCATTATGGTCACTGAAAAAGTCAAGTTGAGCCGAGTCAAGCCGATCAACCTAATATGCTCCTATCGTGACGGTCACTGAAGAAGTCGAATTGAGTCGAGTCAAGTCGATCAACATGATATGCTCCTATCGTGATGGTCACTGAAGAAGTTGAGTTGAGTCAAGTCGATCAACATGATTCTCTTAAAGGTCCAACTGGTAATAAATTCCCCCATAATGTTATCCCATTGAACACAATGATCTCCAAGTCATGGTGCACAGTCAATAATATGTAGCACAAACCCACTTTCAAAAAATCAATCCGTCTTGTAAGCGCCCGATGATCTATCCATACTACTAATTCTATCCGTCAACTTTTGTGAGATCCCACACTGATTGTAGAGGGAAACAAAACATTACTTACAAGGGCGTGGGCTGAGATTCTCATAGGGGAAGATTTCCACACCTTTATAAATGGTGGTTTGGGCTTTCCCTCAAGGGCTTTAAAAGCCATATGTTAGGGGAAGATTTCCACACCCTTATAAATGGTGGGCTTCCCCTCAAGGCAACCCATCTGCTAGGGGAAGATTTCCACACCCTTATAAATAGTGGTTTGTTCTCTTCCTCAACCAATGTGGGACATCACAATCCATCCCCTTCGGGGCCCAGTGTCCTCACTGACACTCTTTCCTTCCTCCAATCAATGTGGGACCGCCCTTCGGGAAACAGCGAGAAGACTAGCACATCGCCCGGTGTCTGGTTTTGATACCATTTGTAACGACCCTAAATTTTTACTTATTTAATCTAAGGTCATTCCTATCCTTAAAACGCGAATTTACTTTAAATAGGCTCTTATCATAAATGCGACATAAGTTTATCTTTTATTACTCTCATGAATAACAAATACAAGGGAAAGAAACGAAAAACAACTCTGAAATAAATGTTCTATACTAACCTATGATTTATTAATGCGATTACAATTCAACTTATACTAACCTATACTAATGACGCAAACGGGAATTCAACCTATACTAACCTATACTATAAATGCAAATGAAATTCAACCTATACTACGAATGGAAAACAACTATCCTATGTTCCACATTGGTTGGGGAAGGGAACAAAACCACCATTTATAAGGGTGTGAAAACTTTCCCCTAACAGAAGAAGCAATTTAAGGAAGCCCAAAAGAGAAAGCCCAAAGAAGACAATATCATCCAGAGTAACAGCACTAATTTTTTCGGACTTGGGAAGATTACCTACTTGTTCATGCAGCAGAAGCTCTCCTGTCTGCTCCAATGCATACTTTAATGGTACTCCCAGCAAGATGCCTTCTAAGCATTTTGGCTTCATCCCCACCACCATAACCCTGACAGGAAATCAAACCAGAAGGATCATCGACTAAATTCTTAGGATACTGTAAAGTTATGAACAGTTATCAAACAAAGAATCTTGAAGCATCACCAAGTCTAAATTGGCTTCGCTAGAAGTCCTTGATTGTTATGTTAAAATAAGATACTCGATCAAGATCTTGGGAGATTATCAAAAAAGGAAAAAGAAAAAGTGAGATATCCCACGTCGATAGGGGAACTAAGCATTTCTTGTAAGGTGTGGAAACCTTTCCCTAACAAACGCGTAATGGGAAAGTCTAGGAAAAGCCCAAATAGGATAATAATTGGATGAGTACCGGTTCCAATACTTAATTACTAAAGACGCGCTTTAAAACGGTGAGACTGACGACAATATGTAACATGCCAAAGTCGACAATATTTATTAGCAGTAGGCTTAGACTATTATAAATGGTATATGAACTAGACACCCAACGGCTTGCTAGCGAGGACGCTGATCCTCAACAGGGTTGGATTGTGAGATCCCACATTGGTTGGAGGGGAGAATGAAACATTTCTCATAAAGTGTAGAAACATCTCCCTAATAGATGTGTTTAAAATCGTGAGGCTGATGACAATACATAACCGGTCTCCCAAATCAAATTCCCAACACTAATGACTGGAACCAGAATTCATATCAACAGATGTCAATACGAACTACAACAGTACAATAAATATCAACAAACCCCTGGCCATTGCAATTCAATAACTGAAAAACAAAACTTAATTCAATCCATTGCATCGATCCCAAGCTTCGCCTCACTGATGAAACAAAATCATTGCAAAAACAAACGAACTTGGAAGAATTTAGATTTGATTGATAGTTTATTTTATTTTATTAGATTTAGTTAGTTTATATTTTCTTTAGAGATATTATTTAATATCTTGTATTCTATTTAAAGGTTATGAATATAAATCTAATTCTTTAGTTGAATAATAATATTTTCATATCTATTAACAGTGGGCTGATATACGGGGTCAAAATCTAGGGCTTAGAAACTCAATTGTGCTCCCAAATTCCAAAAAATCTTTCAATGCCACTAAGAAATCCAACAGAAACAACATCCAGACCAGGAATCGGCCGCGTATTCAGCCAAATTTGTTCACTGTGATCTAATAAATCCTAATCCTAACGTCGATCAATAAAAACAATAAGAAGCGATGATCAAACAGTTCAAATGAGATCCAACTCTTACCAGTGCTTGCGAAATATGCCGTAGAGGTAGAAGTGGTGACGAAGGGACAGACGGAGCTTGTAGAGAGAAGACACCAAGTAGAGGAAGGAGAGAGAGAGCGTTGCAGAGAAGAGAGCTTAGCGTGGTCCCTTCCGTAGGCGATTTCGATCGCCGACCTTCAGCTTCTCCATGGATGAAGACGAAGAAGCAAATGCTACGGTCATGTCCCGCGGAGTAAAAATAACCTTCGAACTTTTAAAAAATTTAAATAATATTTTAAAAATTAAAAGAAAATAAAAAATATATATACATTAAACTTTAGTTAACAAATAATTCCTTCAATAATATAAAAAAAATATATCTTTAATTTTTTAAAATAAATAATAATAATAATAATAAAAACAATCGTCCAATCGTAAGCTTTAAAAAATAATGTTAATATCTTAAGATTTTAGAAAAATATTAAAAAAAATTAATTATGGAAGAGGGAAATAATTTATAAATTGTATATAAACAATTTCGGTCGTGACTTTTAGATGGTTTGATGCTCGTAAGACCATGCAAACGTCGTAGTACATTGATTGGGCCCATTTTTGCTAGAAACCCGAACATGGTCTTGCCAACTTCAAATATACCAACTCGACCGTATGTGGATCTACCTGCATTGGATTCGTACATTAGAACGTTTTTTTTTTTGTGTAAAATTACAACTATAGTGCTTATTGTTAGACGAACATAACTCTTCACAATGGTATGATGTTGTCCACTTTGAGCATAAGCTGTCATGGCTTTACTTTGGTCTTTCACAAAATACTTCATACCAATGGAGAGATATCATTCCCTAAATTAGCAGATGTGAAACTTTTATCATCCAACACTTATAATTTAGAATCAATTTAATTCATCGAGCTTTAAAAAACTATGAATTTGTTCTTGTTATTTAACCAAACTTCGAAACTTGTTCTTATAGTTATCGTGTATGAGTTTTTATCATAGGACATTTATATCGTGATTTTATTTAGTTTAAATTTTAAAATTTGAATATGATATATATATATATATATATATATATATATATATATATATATATATATATATATATATATATATAT
>NW_019272019.1:2311730-2315746 GCF_002738345.1 Cucurbita maxima
TATATATATATATATATATATATATATATATATATATATATATATATATATATATATATATATATATTCAGTTTATTGGTATTTTAGGCTTTAAAATTTTGTTTATTTTTCTTTTAATAAATTTTAAAATTTAGCCATGGTATTTTTAATAAACGTTAATTTTTTTTTTGTTGAATAATAATAATAATAATAAATTTCATTATAGAAATTATTTTATGTAAATATATTTTATAGATAAAATGGTAATAGAATTAATTTTTAATAAAAATAAAAGTTTTAAGATTTATTAAAAGTATAAAAAATTAAAATATAAATTAAAATTAAGATTAAAATATAATTTTTTTAACCCATTTTTTTTATTACGAAGACTTTGTGAATTATTGGAATTAAAATTATAACAAATATTAATTAAAACAACTAAAATATTTATTGGGAAAATAAATATTTTAGTCAGTTCTACGATTTGACCCTAAAATAAAATAGAAAGAAAAAAACAATAACTTTATTTTTATAATTCCACAGTGGGTCCCACATGAAATAACCTCAATCCTCGTGAGGTCATATAAGCCATTCGATTAATACAAAACAACTCAAAATGTATAAAAGAACGGTTACGATAACGCCACGTTGCGAATGAGTAAAATAGAAGGCAGAAGGTTACGAAATGACGAAAATGTCCTGTATAGAAGAGGCGTAAAATAATTTATCCAGTGGTGGTTTGGTCAAAGTGCTGGGTTGGACTGGGACCCACAGTCGCTTTCGTCTTTAATTTTGTCAAATAATAGTTGAAAACCAGCTCTCACTCGCCTGACTCGCGCGTGTTTTCCACCGAAAATTACAGCAATTTTTATGAATATTCAACGTAATTGGAATAAATTAAAAAATAATATTTTAACTGTTTTTTTTTTTTTTTGTGTGTGTAATTAATCACCTTCTTGTTTTGGACAATTATAATTAATACAATGAGATGCAAAAATACTCAAAATAAAAAATATAAATGGTCAAAATTAATTTTACAAAATACTAATCAATGATTAAAAAAAATATACGGTCGTGAGACTTGAGAAAGAAGCTACGGCTAGCTTTGTGACAGTAACTACGACACGTCTTTATAAACGAGATTAAACGCCCGTCCTCGATCATCGTAATTCAGTCTTCTGTCTAAAAAACGTGCGAGCAATTAGCTGTTCCTCCGAACTTAAAATTTGCTGCAGATTTTGAATTCATATTTCAATGTCAATTTGAGCAGAGAGCGCTATTTAACATAAAATTTAAATACATTTATTATATATGAAAAAAAAAAGGCATAATAAAATATAATTTTTTTAATGCATACTAAAAAAGCAAGCTCATAATTGCAACACATTGCTATCTAAAAGCAGAGCACGGAAAATCTGCAAAAGAAATAATTAAAATTGGGCCACATGCAATGTTAATACTGGCCCATTAAAGCCCAATAATAATTCCCCTCACAGCACATTTTTTTTAAAAAGAAAATTTAATTATTTAATTAATATAGTTTTTCATTATTAATGTATTAAAAAAAAAGGAAATTTCTTGAATTTTTATTAAATTTTCATTGAATAATTCGTCGAGAAATTAGAAATAATTGGCAGATTTTATTTATTTATTTACTTATTTATTTATTTATTTCCGTGTCGGATAGGTGAAAGGAATCTAAAATATCAGAGCGTGTACAACACGCGCTTAAAGCATATAGAAGCGCGGGCAGGAGCAAAAGCAACACGGAAGCTAAAACGGGCAGCGGGCAGCACTATACGCCGTCTTCCAAGAGCACCGTTTTTACGCAGAAGGGTTAAAATAGGAAAAAAGGGGGAAATGAAAATTTGATCCCGAAGGACCGAGGCTTAGGTTCGGGAACCGAGGCTGAGGTTCGGACCTCACGAAAAAGCAAACCAGCATCGAAATTAATGTACCAAAGCAAAAGAGTGAGGGAAAGAGAGAGAGAGAAGAGAGAGAGAGAGAAAGAGAGGGGGAGGGAGTTCTAGAGAGAAAAAAATTCGTAGTGAGAGAAAGAGAGGAAAAGGGATGGGTCAGATCGTGAAGAGGAAGAAGAAAGGTAGACCATCGAAGGCAGATCTGGCACGGCGGTCCGGTGGAGGTTTGACATCGTCGGAATCTGAACCGCGGAGGAGTCTCCGTCGCCGGAATGTGAGGTACAACGTGGATTTTGACGACTTTCTTGAAGAAGACGATGAGGATGAGGAAGAGGACGAGAGGAGGAGAGAGAAGAAGCTGAAGCTTGTTGTGAAGTTGAATCAAGGTAGAGATGGAACGCATCTATCTCCGGTGTCTCGACTTGCTAGGTCAGGAACGCGTGATTCACACGCGCCGGAGTATGGTTCGTCTGCGTCGGAATGGGAAGATGACGAACCAGAGAGGAAGCCATTGAAGAAGAGGAGGATTGGCGGCGGTGGTGGTGGTGGTGGTGAAGAAGAAGATGAAGATGAAGATGAAGATTACGACGATCAAATTCGTGGAGATGAAAATGAAGACGATGACATTGATGAGGTACTTCACAAGAACACCGCCATGGATGGATCTGTTGGAAGAGAGGAATATAATAGAGATTATGAACAAGAGAGATTGAGGAATGTGAGGGAATGAGACAGAGTGGGATTTGGGAAGTGTCTGCTTTAGCAGAGAGGGGAGTGTCCAGCTCAGCTGAGATCACTGAGATTTTTATGCAACTGGTCCAGAATTCAAAATTACTCTTACTCCTTTTCCATTTCTCGAATTTCCGTTTCACTTTCTCTCACTAGGTCTTTGAAATGTGTCGGGGATTTGTGAGGTATTAAGGGTTTTGAGGTCAACTGTCAAAAACTAACACCCCTACAGAATCTGATCACACTCTCCCACCTTTCTCTCTCCACCATTCCCTCAAATCTCTCAATTTTTCTCTTTCTCTCTCTATCTTTCCATGTTGTCTGCCTTATCTGTCCATGTCTCTGTCTCTGTCTCTTTCTATACTTGTTTATCACTCGTGCTGTATACCAATTTATGAGTTTGATTCATCATGCCTTTTGTTTGACATAATGGATTTTGACAGGAAAGGGGAAGGAGGAAGGTGGGCTCAAAAGGGTCCGACTCTGTTCCTGGTTTGTGTTCTTTTATTAAATTGAATTTGTGATTCTAGTTTGTGGGTTTATTCCTAATTTGTCTGTTTTTGATCTTTGAGCTTCATATTTGAATTGGGTTTGTTTAATGTGTGATGTTTCTTTGATCAGGGACTCCCTCAGATCGATCATCCGGGTTACCATTACCTGATAAGAAGACATTGGAGTTGATTCTTGACAAGCTCCAGAAGTATGGGGGGAATTGATCTCTGTCTCTTTTGGATTTTGTTATATGTGAAATTCAAATTTTTCTAGAATTAACATCTGAATTGGTGGCAGGAAGGATACTTATGGTGTTTATGCTGAACCAGTTGATCCTGAAGAGGTCTGCGATTTTCCTCCCTCTCTTTTTAAGTGGTTGTTTCAGCATTCCTCAGCATTCAAATTTGAAGTAATGTTTGTTCTTGTAGCTTCCTGACTATCACGATGTCATTGAGCATCCTATGGACTTTGCCACCGTGAGGAATAAGTTGGCTAATGGATCATATTCAATTCTGGAACAGTTTGAGGTGGGTGTCCAATTCTTTGGTTGGACAGTTTTGTTCTACATACATGTGCGTTTGAGGTTATCCGTTTGCTGAATTTTGGGATCCAAAACTTGTCCTGGCTTTTCCCAGCCTTTGACGATCCAACGGTTAGTTGGGAGGTGACTTAGCGACGAACATGGTGCCTGAGAAGGATTCATCCCTTCGTTGGATGTGTTAATGTGCCTGACAGTACTGTGTTTCTTTGTCTCCTTTGAGTGTGGTTGGAACATTTGTCAGAATATCATTGCTTTTGTACGTTGACGGCTGATCTTCTCTCTTTTCTTTCTTACTCCTTTCCTTGTCTTTCTTTATTATGGGTTTGGGGAGGAGGAGGGGGGGGGGGGGGGGGGGG
>NW_019272019.1:2315820-2372502 GCF_002738345.1 Cucurbita maxima
GGGGGGGGGGGGGGGGGGGGGGGGGGTGGAGTGGTTACCTTAAGAACCCCTGGCCAACATATAAAATCACCATTGATTGCACAATGGATCTTTGTTTTTCAAGGGTTGATGATAACATGCCTGCTAATCTTTAATTCCGATCAAGTGTTCGCTTAGTTAGTTGCTTAGAAATTCCAATAGGGTGGAAATTTATTTGGTTGTACTCTATTCTAGGCCTGCTGAAGCCTGCTAATCTTCGAACCAGCCGACTTTCATCTAATCGTGAATGCTGATATCAGATCTCAATCCTGAATGGCTTCAAGTGTTGCCTCATCCAGTGCAGTTTAGAAATTCCAATAGGGTGGAAATTAATTTGGTTGTTCTCTCTTCTGGGCCTATTGAAGTTTCCATACTTCTGCAGGATCACCTCTCACCCCGTCTCTCGTTTTTGTATCTCTTCGTATTTGTAGTTTGGTTTCAAATACAAACTGTCTCTGCCTTTCGACATGCTTAACCGAATTTGAAAGTGGTGTCTTCCGTTCATGGAGAAAAGTTCAAATGTTTCTGCTACGTTTCACTTTTCGGAGACGAACTTTGAATGGAAGACTCTTGACAATAGGAGGAGTGTATGGGGAAACTTTAGATTTAGTTTGTTTCACGGCTCCTAGTTGGCTGGCTAGTCATTTTGAAGATCTTCTGGCTTACTGGATTTCAGTTGGGCTTCTTATCCTTTCTCATTTTGCGTGTATATTGACCATCATATTATCAATGCTTTCTCTGTATGCTGTACCTTGCATTCTATTCTGAACGTAATTCAGTAGTTTTACTATTTAACAATGCTCGAGTTCGGGTTTAGTATACTTTTTTAATCATTGAGCTTCTTGGATGCAGAGCGATGTTTTTCTTATATGCTCAAATGCAATGCAGTACAATTCACCAGAAACCATTTACCACAAACAGGTATAATGATTCTAATTTTCAAATTTCTTTGTTTCCTATCTTCTCAGTTAGTGAATATACTTGTTTTTGTAAAGGCGCGTTCCATTCAAGAGCTAGCCAAGAAGAAGTTCGAGAGGGTAAGAATTGAAGTCGAACGCTCTGAGAAAGAGTTGAAATTGGAGCAGAGTACAAAATCGAATTCGTACATCAAGAAACAACCACCAAAGAAACCCTTTTTCAGGACTTTGCAGGAACCCATTGGATCTGATTTTTCCTCGGGTGCAACCCTTGCTGCCATAGGAGATGTGCAGAATGGTTCGAATCCGATCCACGGTGTTAACTGTGAGATACCTAGCAATAATATTGATGGGCAAGTAGAGGGTAGTTCCTCCTTCTTTGATACTACTAATCAGGACAAGGCTGAAGAGCTCTTCTCAGGTATTGTGAATAATGAGACGTTTATCAATACGAACCAATGCAGTCTAGTTTTGAACTATCTATGAAAATCCCTGAGATATTTCTGAGGCCTATATCCAATATATCTGCTTGATTCATGACTATTTCCATTCTGCAAGCAAATTATTTTGTCCTAATCAGTTTTTGTTACTGTCACTTTTATAGGAAAGGGTATTCTAGGTAAATTGGGAAGAAAGACGTCTGTGCTTGATGACAACCGCCGTGCAACTTACAACATATCTAATTCACCTGTGCCACGATCCGAGTCAATATTTTCAACCTTCGAGGATGAAATAAGACAGCTTGTTCCGGTATCGTCTCTTGGTCTCTCCTGTTACTTGTGGGTGCTCTTATCCTTCGATTTTCATGTTCTTTTTTTCTCTCTGTCTTGGGAATCAGGTTGGGCTTCATGCGGAGTATGCCTATGCTAAGAGTCTGGCTCGATTTGCTGCAACACTCGGTCCTATCGCTTGGAAAGTTGCCTCCCAGAGGATTGAGCAGGTCGTACCTGTTGGATGTAAATTCGGACGTGGTTGGGTTGGAGAATACGAACCACTTCCAACTCCTATATTAATGTTTGAGAACCACAAGCAGAAGGAACTTGGTTTAAATCGTAACTTACATTCTACCAGAGAATTTAGAAAGGATGGAAAGCCTTCAGATACTCCTTTGCCTAAGATGGAACATTCTCTTAGTGCACCATGTACAGAAGTGAATGAATTTGCTAGAGGATCCACCTTAGATGGGAAATCATCTTTCCTTAGGTCTACCACCCCAAATCCTGGTCCAACTCCACAGCAAAACCTGCAGACCAACAATTTTACTGAGGTAGAGAAGGTTAAAAAGCAAGTCGAGGTAAATTCCTTGCCTTCACCAAGACAAAATAAAGTTGATCTTGGTGTAGAGAAGCAACTTCCAACCAATTCGAATATGACTACGTCTAGATCTAGAGATATGTCGTCGGTAAACTTAAATCTTGTTCAATCTGCGCCTTATAAACTGCCCGGTGTTAATGGCGTTGCAACTGGTGGACTAACTAATGGAAAATTCCCGAGCAATTGTTTGAATAGTCCACGAGCTGCTTTATCGTCTTCTAGCTTGCCTTCTCAAACAGCCCCTGTGGCAACTTCCCATGGACAGGGTCTGGGTCCTGGCAAGCCAGTACAATTGATGAGAATGATGTCTGAAAGAGCCCCAAAACAAGAGAACTCATCCAATCAATCTTCATGTGATTCTCCGCCAGTTTTGTCATCAGTCCCTTCTGCTATGAGAGACGATTCTAATAATGCTGCAGCAGTAGCTTCTCGTGCGTGGATGTCGATTGGGGCTGGAGGGTTTAAACAAGTCAGAGATACTTCCACACCTAAAAGTCAAATCTCTGCAGATTCGCTGTATAATCCAGCTCGGGAATTTCATCCGCAAATGGCACGAGCATGGGGGGAGTTTCGTGCTGGAGGTAATCAGCTTCTATCTGAGAGGAACAGTTTCCCTATGCAGCCATTTGTTTCACAAGCTTCTCTTGTACCAAATGAACAACAGCTGCAAAACCGGTCCATGATTTACCCTCAGCTAGTCCAAGCTGACATGTCTAAGTTCCAGTTGCAGTCGACATGGCGAGCTCTCAGCCCACATAACCAGCCAAGGAAGAAACAGGAAATGCTTCCTCCCGACTTGAATATCGGTTTTCAATCACCCGGGTCTCCCGTGAAACAATCGTCTAGTGTTTTGGTCGACTCCCAGCAGCCAGACCTGGCCTTGCAACTTTAAAAGTGAGAGCCAGTCATGTGAACAAGATTCTTACTAGAAACAATGCAACCATTGGGGATAAAACTGAGACAACCTTCAATCTATTATCGCACCGAATATGAGAACAAACAGATTATCTGTACAACACAGATGGTTTGCATTCTGAACAAACTCGAAAATCTAACCCGTCTTCAATCTTGTATTAATAGGTTGGAGAACTCGTCCTAATTTATATATTGGGACCGTGGAATGTCCACAGCAAGCAATATCTAGCTGGATGTGCGATGCTTCTGCTGCCCTGAAGAGAGTCCCAGACTGGTCCCAGATAATAGGTACTTCCCCCCACCATTAAAAATGAAAGAAAAAAGGAATTGATTTGCTTGTGTCAATTGTTGTGAGGTGCTGAAAAGTTTCTATGTGACAAATTGAGGATACAAGTTTAGTTTTGCCTTGTAGAATAGAATAGTCATAGGTGGATGGATGAATGAATGAATGAATTAGATCTCTGTAATTACTTTGATAAAATCCCACTTCCCATGTAGTGTTCTTGCTGCAAGATTTACCCACCAATGCCATAATGTTGTAACTATTGTATTCCATTCATGCTGTGTTTTTGCCATGATTTTGATTGTTCATTGCCTCACCATGTCCTCTCTGATTTGGAGGAGGAGGGAGGGGGGTGGATCATCCACTTCTCTGATATGGTAGATCGCTTTTAAAAAGTGGATATTCATATGATTTGGTTGATGATAAGCTGAGTCTAAATTGGATATGAAATTCGAAACTCCATATTTAGATGAAAATGTCTTATCCAAGAGAGATTACATTTGAATTACATTGATTTCAATTGAGATTTGTCGCATAGCATTTAAACTTTTGACGTTCTAGTCGATAATATAACATATTCATAGATCGTATTGCCACATTTCATATCCAATTTAGACTCAGCTTATCATCAACCAAATCATATGAATATCCATTTTCTAAAGCATCTACCATATCAGAGAAGTGGATGAACAAAGACAAATCTTTTTTATCGATAACCTCAGACCAATCAATCGAATATTGATTAATACGTAATCGAGCGAACACTACTTGAAAATGAAAATGGCTCTTCTGCCCAGAAATGAAATGTTCCTGGAACTTGCTCCCATTGGACCATTTGTATCTATATGCATTAGGATCCCGATTCATGGAGTGTTCATCCACTTCTCTGATATGGTAGATGCTTTAGAAAGTGGGATATTCATATGATTTGGTTGATGATAAGCTGAGTCTAAATTAGATATGAAATTCGAAACTCCATGTTTGGATAAAAAGGCCTTATCCAAGAGAGATTACGTTCGAATTGCATTGATTTCGATTGAGATTTGTCGCATAGCATTTAAACTTTTGACGTTCTACTCGAGAATATAACATATTTATAGACTGTGTTGCCACATTTTGATTACGGTTATTGATTGTTATACAGTGTGGCTCATTGGACTGATGTATTTTGTGTTAATTTTCCCGCCTCCCCTCAGAACAGTTGGGTATTCTTGTTGATAAATTTATTTTAGGTCAAAATATCTCAGTTTGGTCTATGAACTTAAGAATTTCGTTCCATTTTGTTCTCTATATTTTTAAATGTCTAATTTTAATTTTTATACGCTCAATATGAATTGAATATGGTCATTAATTTATTGTTGATTTTTTTTAAAAAATATTAAGTCTCAATTAGTTCTTTTTATAAATCTTATAATTATATTCATGCTTGTCTTCCTTATATTATTATTATTATTATTATTTGACCATTTTATTTATTAAAAAGAATTAAATTTAAGATTTTCTTTTGAATATTATAAAATTCATATCATTGAACTGACCCACTTTAGTTGAACCCATTTCTATGTGACTAATTATTATTTATTATTTATTTTTAATGTTGCTCAATTTTTTACGGCTAAAAATCAAATTTTATGTTCATTTTATACTTTTAAATAATCAAATTTTCACTTTATATAATTTTATGTTACTCCCTTTTATTAATCTCTATAACAAAAAAAAAAAAAAAAAAAAAAAAAAGAGATTATGTTTATCAATTAAAACCCGAAGCTTTTGTAAGTAAATCAATTGTCACCCATTAGGCCTTTATGTTATACCAACATGTCTTTAGGCCTCAAAAATGTTGGAGACACTAACTAGAGGCTAGTGAACAAGCGGTAGATCGGTAAAAACATAGAAGTGTATGTGGATGATATGTCAGTAAAAAGCCGAACTACCCAATAGCTTGCTTTTGATCTTTGGGAGGTCTTAAAGATACTGAGTCGAATACGTATCTCAGTGAGTGAATGATTGTTGTCGAAGATAAACTTATAAGCAAGGGCTTACTGCCTCGGCGTGGATGAAAGATCGAACCATCTACTTATAAAATTATAATTTGTGTTTTATTTATTGAACTATATTCAAATTGATATTGATCGTATCTTCTCTCTCCTCATATTTGCTCGTTAATTTTTTAATATAAAGTTATATATAATTTAAGGTAAATAAAAACTATATAGCTTTTATTGTGGTTGGTGAAAGTTTCAATTTTAGTTTCAAAGGTCATAGTAGTTTGGTAAACACCAACATCATAAGTTTACTTTGACCAAAGTCAAGAAAATTGACCTTTTTTTATGTTAAAAATGTGAAATATATATTTTTTTTAATTTAAAAGTTATAATTATGTAGCATTATTATTTTTAGCTATATTTATATGTTAAAAATCGACCTTTCTTGAATCGTCCTTTTTTAATTATATTTTTTTTTCGATTCTCTGACCGTAACCGATGACTCCACCTTTATGTTCTATGTTATTCATAGCTAATTTGGATTAAAAAAAAAGAAAAAAAACTAAACTTTAAGCATTTGTTTGTCTAACGTTATTACCTAACGTCATGTATTCTGTCACTCGTTGGTCGTTAGATTGGACTTTGGGAAGCATGCGATTAGTTCCTTGTTGGCCATTTAATTAGTTTTTGATAATCATGTATATCGTTCACTCCGACAGACAATGTGTAGTGATATTTTTTGTTCTTATCAATGAACATTTTGTCTATCTCAATCAAAATTTGATAGGTGCGTAAACCATAAAGTATTCATATACTGATATAAAAAAAAAATCAGTCGATCTAAAATCAAAATTTAAAACTTTAGGTTAAAATAACTCTGCACTCCAAACACACCGTTCTTAATTCAAGTGTCAGAACTTCATGTCAAACAATTTTGCGCCCAAAACATAGATTTATTTTGAGATCTCACACGGGTTGAAAATGGTGGATTGTGAAATCTCATATTGGAGAGTGGAAAGAAACATTCCTAAGCGTGTTGAAACCTCTCTCTAATAGACACGTTTTAAAACAATGAAGCTAACGACAATATCTACTAACGGTGAGCTTAAGTTGTTACACTTGACTTAAAGAACTCTAACTTAACCCTCCAAACCGCCCCATAAATTTAAATACCCGAGCACATGCACTTATCAAATTTGGCTATCGCATCCTCCATAAATATCCAAAATGAACTCTTTGATGATCACTTGCCCACGAAAACATCGAAAATTCAAAGAAAAAAATCACTATAACGTGGAAAATATGTTCATTTTGATTATATAAAAAAGTTGGAATTTAAAATCATAAAGAAATAAATAAATAAACAACAAAGTTTTATGACCGAACATCCTTAAATGTCCAAAAAACCCATTAGATTTTCACATCTCTGTTTCTCTCTGTTTCACTCTGTTTCTCTCTGTTTCTCTCTGTTTTGGTTAATTTGATCTCTAATGGCGATTTCTCTCAATCTTCTGCAACTTCATGGAAATCCATCACTACCCAAGTTCCCAAACTCGAATTGGCTCCGTCCGGCGGTTTATTTCAGAGCTCCGATGAGGGCGACGGTGGTCATGTCGCAGATCACTCCGTCGTACTGGGCGGCGATAAATGAAGATATTGAGGAACATCTCCGGCGGATCATTATTGCGAAGGACCCACCGGTAGTATACGAGCCATTGGGTCATTTTGTCTTCTCCGCCCCACGAAATTCCGCTGCAGCAATGTGTATTGCTGCCTGCGAGTTCGTCGGCGGCCATCGGGACCAAGCTATGGCGGCGGCTACCGCACTTCAGCTCATCTATGCAGCTACATATACTCGGGAGTATCCTCCACTGACGGCGCGTGGGAGTTCAAACGCCGCTATGGTTGACCGTGTTTATGCCCCCAACATTCAGCTGCTGACTGGTGTTGGAATAGCTCCGATTGGGTTTGAGATTCTGGCTGGGTCGTGTGACTTGAGCGAGAGTGGGTCGGACCGGGTTCGCCGCGTGATGGGGGAAATGGCTCGGGCGATGGGGTCGGAGGGGTGGATTGGGGGACAATTCAAGGAATTAGAGGAGGTGACGGCGGCAGCGGAGGCGGAGGAAGTTATCGAGAAAACGGAAGGTGAGCTACACGCGCGTGGAGGCGCGTGTGGGGCAATATTGGGAAGTGGAAGTGAAGAGGAAATAGAGAAGATGAGGAAATATGGAAGAATTGTGGGAATGGTGAAGGGATTGTCAAAGAAAGTGTTTGGAGGGAAAGAAAATGAGAGAAAAAGAGAGAAAATTAAGGAGTTGAAGGCTTTGGCTTTCAAGGAATTGGAGGGTTTCAAAGGAGAAAAAGTGGATCAAATGTGTAATTTCTTCGATTTCGAGGGGCTTTAGTGAAAATATTTGTAGTTGTATATCTCGGTTGAACGTTCAAATCTTCATATCTCTTTTGTCGTACTAAGAAAACAAATTTTATGTTGTGGGTCACGTTGTTTTTTAAGGGTCTCGTAAAATATATGAGCTCTGAAGTCACTGTAAATCATATTAACAGTGTAATCGGTTGGTATGTTTAAATCTGATATGAATTTGAGAGTCAATTACATAAGAGTTAACCTCATGGGACCGTGGTATCTTTTCAAAATGTTGAACATGTTCCTAATGGCTTGTCTTTAACTAAAGAGATGAAGCATGATTCACGAGAGTTTAAGAATGTAGGGTTCGTTTGATCGGTGAGTTTGGATAATACGGTAATTTTCATATGATAAATTTAGACGTGGGGTATTTGATAGGGCACGTGTTAAGGGTATCAAAGTTTGGTAGAGGGTATGTCCTCGTATTATCCAATTCTTGGTTTTATGTTACAGGGTTAGTTCACATTTATTTTATTATTGTAGCAGTCCAAGTTCACCGCTTTTATTGTCTTTTTTGGACTTTATCTTTCAGATTTTTTCCAAACACACAGCTAACAGATATCATCCTCTTTGAGCTTTTTCTTTCGAACTTCCCCTCAAGGTTTTTAAAACGCGTATGTTAGAGAGAGAGGTTTCCACACCTTTATAAGAAATGTTTCGTTCTCCTTTCCAATCAATGTGAGATCTCACAATTTTGGTCCCTAAACTTTCAAACAATAACAATAACCGTCCCTCAACTTTTATAATGTCCATTTTGGTCTTTAAAAAAAACGCATTTCGGTCTTTAGTAACATTATAAATTTTACACCCTACTACGACATTCTTTTCTTTCATTATTTAGCTGCCTCATTTCGGCAAGTCATTCAAGTTCGTGGGATTGGTTTCTGGACAGAGCTTAGTTAAGTAAAACCGAGGGTCTAATAGCTGAGCTAGGTATGTATGCTTGCCAATCTTGTCCCGAGGGGGGGGGGGGACGGGACAAGAAACAGCTCCAAAGAAAGCTATTTTGGTTCCAAATGTTTCTCCACGCCCAACGAGATCCTACAACCTCGTGATGCTTTACTCCTAACCCCACAAGGTTCTTATTTTCACCAAAAACTAACGTACCCAATACTTGTAGTTTGAATATTCAAGGACAAAAATGGTTAAAAGTGTCGGGACTAAACACAGATATTTAGAAAATTCAGATACTAAAACAAAAGAAATATCTCTGTTTCGGGACTAAAGTGAACGTTTTCATAATACAGGGACCCAGATAAAATATTATCGAAAATCCCGAGACCAAAACGAGATTTAAACCCTATTTTATTTTCTCGTCTTTAATTATTCATCTCGCCAAAAGACCTAAATACCCTTAGGAAATGGCAAACATAAAATAAAATAAAATAAAGTTTTCTACTTTTCTTTGAATTTTTATTAATTATAGGTAATGCGTTGGTTTCATTGATCATGACAATGTTGATGGAAACATTGGGGAATTAATTTTAATATTTATTGCACTTAAAAATTCATTGTTTTTTTTTAATTATAACATTAATTACCTAATTTACAAATTTAATTATAGCTTCACATTTTAATATAATTTTTTAACAAATTTTAAAACTAGTTTTTGCATATTAATTTGTTATAATTCATTAGTTTATGAAATATAATTTGTTTTTTTAATTATAACATTACGAGACGTGTTTTAAAGCCTTCAGGATAATATCTGCTAGCGATGGGCTTGGGTCCTTACAAATGGTATCAGAGCCAAGCACCAGACAATGTGTCAACCTTCTCGCTGTTCCTCAAAGGGGTGTAGACACGAGGCGGTGTGTTAGTAAGAACGCTGGCCCCAAACGAATGGATGTGGTGAAGGTCTCACATAGATTGGAGAAAGGAACGAGTGCTAGCGAGGCCCCCGAAGGGGGTGGATGGTGATATCCTACATTAATTTTAATTTTATTTTTTGCGAAAAACTATGTTATAATATTAAAATTTGATTTTTGTTTACCGTTTTTAATAAAAATTATATTGTAAAATAGAAATAATGCATTACAACTTTTTTTCGGGGAAATTATTTAAAAAAAAAAAAAACATCCATAGCGAACCTAATCCATGCACATTTCTTATGGGGTTCTCCTTCCCGATTTTTGCAAATATAAATGAAAATTTTAATCGGGATAGTGATGGAAAAGACTTCCTCGTCCCTCTCGTCTCGTGGACATCTCGTAGCTCATAAGAATTCGAATAATTAATACAATAATTTGTTATCGAGATTCTCTGAAATTTCTTAATGAGAATATTTTTTAAATACGATAAAAATAAATGGTCAATTTTTATACGTTTAAAATATATATAATTTAATTTAATACAAAGATGTAGGAGATTGATGGTTACTAGCTACTTGCAATGCCATTTGCAAAAGTCTAGCATTCCAACTTTGAATAATTTCCTCTTTTTCAAAAAGATATCAAATTATTCGTTCGAACTTTTAAATCGTGTGCTTCAGGATTCTAACCAACCATATTATAAAAATATATTAAATTAACTACACTTGACCAGATATTCACTGTCCGGAGATAGAGAAGTCAATATTTTTCTTATTTTGGTTTGTTACGTATTCTAACCGATGTGGGATTTCACAATCCACTCCCTTAGAGACCTAGCGTCCTTTCTGGCACATTGCCCGGTGCCTGACTTTGATACAATTTGTGACAACTTAAGCTCACAACTAGTAAATATTGTTTGTTTTGACTTATTAACATTGTCATCTGATGAGAATTGTTGGGAGTGAATCCCACGTTAGCTAATTTAGAGAATGATCATGAGTTTATAAGTAAAGAAATACATCTCCGTTGGTACGAGACCTTTTGGAGAACCTCAAATCAAAGTCATGAGAGTTTATACTCAAATTTCAAAGTGGACAATATCATACCATTGTGAAGATTCGTGATCCCTATGATGGTATTAAAGTCATGCCCTAAACTTAGCCAGGATGGTATAAGAGCCATGCCCTAAACTAAGCCATGATAGTATAAGAGTCATGCATTAAACTTAGCCATAACGACAATAGAATTCTCAAATATTGAACAAAGAATTGTGAGTCTGGTATACTTTGTTCGAGCAGTGGATTGTTGAGAGTGAGTCCCACATTAATAATTTAGAGAATGTTTATGGGTTTAAAAGTAAAGAATACATCTCGATTGGTATGAACAATATCATACCATTGTGGAGATTGAGTGAGTCCCACATTGGTCAATTTAGAAAATGATTTGGGTTTAAAAGTAAAAGAATACATCTTCATCGATATGAACAGCATACCATTGTTGAGATCTTTTCACTAACGTCTAATTAATATCTAATTTTAATAATAATTTGGAATATATTAAAATTTAAGAACTAAATTAAATAAGAACAATATTTGAAATGTCAAAAATACCCCCCACCAAAAGGGATTATTCAGAGACTGCGATTCGAGAAAACCAGTTTTGTCAAGAACGGCGTTTCTTACTTTACTCAGATCCCTCCCTTTCAAAGTTCTTCCAATTCCTTCAAACACGGAGAACGACGAAATCTGAGCCCTAGCCCGTCGCATCGCAAACAATTCATGCGGCGGAATTCTGTTATCAGATCCTTCCTCATCTTCATCTTCGCCGTCACTGGCAACACCATCGCTCCAAGAATCATCGTGCTCCGAAGCGAAATTCCTAGGGTTTTTACTTCCGTTAGGTTTGAACCACTGCGGAATCGATCGAGGAGCCGATCTTGAAGCAATCTGAGCATTGCCGCCACCGTTCGACCTCGGAATCATTCTGGAAGCGGACGGAAGAAGGTGATTTATGGAAGCGGATTCGAGAATCGACGAATCGGAGAAGAAACTCGAATCATCGGAGGTTTTTGAAGTCGTTTTCGATTTCTCCTTGAGAACTTCCCAGACGTCTTCTTCTTCGAAATCGCCGTTTCTGAAAGACCGCCACAGAGCGCTGCTCTGCCTGCTTACGCCATTTCTGCCGCCCGCCATGTTTAGAATTGAAGATGAATCTGTGGAATCTAAAGCTTTTGGAGGAGGTTTTGTGAGGAATTTGAAGAGAGTTGCAGTGATTTTTAAAGAGCGATAAGGAAATGGAGAAGAAAAGGAGGAGAAAAAGGGGCGCTGTCGTTATTCGTTGTGTTTAGCTTTCTGAAGACGACGTCGTTTTCTCTGGTTTCTTTCTTCTAATTAAAATTCTTATTTTATTTTCCTTCCCAATATAATTCTTAATTTCATTTTTTCTGAAATAAATGAAAATTTTATAAATTAGATTTTATTTTTAATTTTAAAATATACCTTTTTAGTTAAATATTTTATTTCGTAATTATTTATTCTAACTCTTCTAAAATTAATTTTAAAATATATATTGAAATGGAGTTACAAGCCATTTTATTTTTATTAAAAACAAAAATTTGAATTTAAATAATAACGGTAATGTAAACCAATTCAACTAATTTAGATTCTTTATTTATTAATTATTATTTAGGTATAAATTTTTTTAATGTATAAACATAAAAATATGTCGTTATTTTTAAAAAATACATATTAAATTTTTTAAGTGTGAATTTTAAGTTACGATGAGTTAAATCCATTTTTTTGAATACATATTAATTAACCTCGAATAATTTAAACCATAAAATTAATAATTTAAATTTAAAATTTGAAAATTAAATGAGATTACAATTACTCAAATTTATATCAAATTTAAAAAATGATCGAGTTACCTAATATTGCTATATGCAATTAGCAAGCATATTTTTCTTAATTCTTTTTAGACATTTTTAAAAAAAGTATATAAATAAATAAAAATTATAATGACTTAAATTATATTTAAACTGTTAATGTTTTAATTTTGTGTAGTATTTTTTTTCTTTTTTTTTCATCTTTGTTGTGTTTTTAAAAATAAATTTATGCTTTTACTTAGGGTTTATTAATTCGATAGTTTTGCCCATTAACTCCATTCGGTTTAGAAAAAATGAATCCAATCCTACTCGAAATGCTAATCCAATCCAACCCAACCCGAATTCGGATTGGGTTGGTCCGGGTTGTCGGGTTGATTGTACACCCCTATTGTTTAATTAAAAATAAAAATAAAAATTTACTATTTCTTGTTTTTTTTTTTAATTAAAAGTAAATATAAACATGTTTAGTAATCATTTTTTATTTTTTATTTTTTATTTTTAGTTATCTAAAATTTTAAATTAAAATATAAAAAGTCAATAGGAAAATCAATTTTTTTTTTTTTTACATTATTATTCTTTTTTCTTTCAATTATTTATTATGCATTTTATAATTTGGAATATAATTATAATATGAATTTGATGAATGAGAATTAAATTAAAAGTTAAATTTATTTTAATTAATAAAAATAAACTAATTATCAACTATTTAATTATTTAAAATAACTAATATAATAAAATGGCCAGACTTCGCGGCGGACGTGACGCGGGTGATTGATCAGGTAGAGCGCCACTACTACTCGATTCCCGATGGATCTCTTGTCTCTAAGGCCGCCCACGATCTACAATTGGTACTCCATCTCCTTCTATCTTACTCTCTCGCTCTCTTTTTTTCTGTTTTTCCACTTGATTAGTGTGTTTTATTGATCGCTGATGAAATGTTGGTGGATTGAGCGATATATTTGATTTCTGTTCGCAAATGATCAAGAAATTGACCTTACTGTTTAATGGACTTGGTTTTGGTTTGGTTTTTTGTATCATTTCCGATTACTGAAGTTGATTTTTACTAATTATGAAACTTTCAGGCGAGAGAAGAAACAGGCTGTTTCGATGGCGTACCTTGGAGGAGTTCGAGATGTTCAGGCTCTTCATCCACAACTAGGCTTTAAGAATTCGCCATTCTATTCCACGGTATAAAAAAGCTAATTAACCTGTATTGATAACCTTGATTTTTAACGGTTTGATTATGATTGCGTACTGTTGGATGAAAAGTCTCACGTCGGCTAATTTAAAGAATGATCATGGATTTATAATCATCCATTGGTATGAGGCTTTTTGGGGAAGGCTAAAGCAAAGTCATGAGAGCTTATGCTATCATATACTAGAGTAGTGTTCATCTAACATGGTATCAAAGTCATGCCCTAAACTTAGCCATACCAATAGATTGACAAATCCTCAAATGTCGAACAAAGTATTGTGAGCTTCGAAGGCATAGTCAAAGAGTGACTAAAGTATCGAACAAAGGGTACACTTTGTTCGAAGACTCCAAAAAGAAAAAAAAAGAGTCGAACCTTGATTAAGGGGAGACATACTTTGTTCAGGGGAGGTGTTGGATGAAAAGCCCCACATCGACTAATTTAGGGAATGATCATGAATTTATAATCATCCATTGGTATGAGGCCTTTTGGAGAAGTCCAAAGCAAAGCCATGAAAACTTATGCTCAAAGTAGACAATATCATACGTGTAGTGAGTAGTGTTCATTCAACACATACTTGGACTGATTTTGCTTCTGCAGTTGGTTGTAAAAAGACTTGCCAATATTGCCTTTATTAGTTTAGAGTAGGAAGGATTATTGAGCTTCAATGTTGCTCTTTCTTAGCTTTTACCTTAAAACGACGTTCAATAGGTTTTTGTTTGGGAGGTGAATATAATCTTTTATGAAAAAGCTTATGATCATAGCAATAGCCTGAAGTCCATATAAGTATAGCTTTCAAACCTTGTCTCAGGTTTATGAGACTCTTGAACATTGAATGGTTGTGTAAGAAGCAAGAGGAAGTGATTGAGAAGTTGAGTGTAGTATCTCGAAGTTCCCACGATAGCACACACACCGGTCTCACAATCAGCTCAACCCCTAATTCAACCAATTATGCTAGTGCTCGTAGTACTGGAAGCATTGTGAATAATAGTTTTTTCGGTAAGCTCAACTGATACGGCCGAATATCAATGGTCCTTTCCCGTGAGATTGATGCTCTTTTGAAGACGAAAAGTGATATGGTAGCTGATGCTTTTGTGATGGATGATATTGGTAGGTCTATTGCTCCTTACCATTTTTGTACAATTGTGCACGCATGTCTTTTATATGTGAGTTTGATGACATTTTTTTGGTTTTCTAGCTATAGTTGTATTTTCTTGATTTTATGTGTCATAATGTTGATATTTACTTTGTTTGCGTGATAAAATGATTGATATGCGTTTTATCCTTAAAAATTCAACCACATTTATCCACGTGAAGAGTGCCTACTTTTAATGCTACTTGATCTTGCAAAATGAAACTCTACAGACTTTGCTTTTAGTAGGAAATTCATTATACGATGTATATCGTATGACCTTACGGTTGAGGATTGTCAGGAGAGGAGTCCCACATTTGGCTAATTAAGGGGTTGATCATGGGTTTATAAGTAAGGAATACTTCCCATTGGTATGAGGCCTTTTGGGGAAACCAAAAGTAAAGCCATGAGAGCTTATGCTCAAAGTGGACAATATCATACCATTGTGAAGAGTTCGTAGTTAACACTTATATTTATGTAGAGTCATCATTTGGGTACCGTAGCACTAGTGTTTGACTTTCAGAAAGGTCTGGTTAGTTCTGTTGAGGATTGTTGTTGGGAGGGAGTCCCACGTTGGCTAATTTAGGGAATGATATATGGTTTATAAGTAAGGAATACATCTCTATTGGTATGAAGCCTTTGGGAAGCCCAAGGCAAAACCATGAGAGCTTATGCTTAAAGTGGACAATATCATACCATTGTGGAGTGTCATGATTCCTAACAGACTTTTCCGTGAAATTTTTTATTTGTTATGTTTTTTTTATACCCCATTTGTTTGTTTTCTCACTAAAACTTCAATTAATCGGGTCAAGTTTGATCATTTAGGAAATTGAAAGGCAAGAGCTTCATTCGGCAGACAGAAAGTTGGCTGAAAATTACAATGTATATCACAGGAAGTTCATTTTATTTGATCCATTTTGTCAAAGGTTAATTTCAGTTCTTGAAGCAGATATTGGGAGTACTGATTAAGCTTGTCAAAGATTTGAAGCTGCAGCATCAACATAAATATGTAATTACTCTTATTTTCTAGCAGGATTGATGGTTAAATTTTCACGAATGGTTTCAGTTATTAATTGTCGTTTGTAATTTTGTAACCTTAGCACATTAACTTGGCTGAGCTGAAATTTTGTAGGACGATTTTCAGAAAACAGGGCTGTGCAAAAGGTGTGTGAAATACCCCATCGGTTTGAGAGAGGTACGAAGCATCCAATATAAGGGTGTGAAAACTTTCCCTACCCGACGCAATCTAAAACCTTGAGGGGAAGCCCAAAGAAGACAATATCGTGGACTTAGACTGTTACAAGTGGTATCACAAAATAAGGTATTTTTCGAATATAATCTTTTCAGCAGGCTAGCGTGACCTCTCTCCAACCAATATAAAGGTGCGGAAACCTCTCTCTAGCTGTTCTAAAGCCTCGAGGGGAAGCCCAAAGATGACAGTATCGTGGACTTGGACTGTTACAAATGGTATCATAAAATAAGGTATTTGTCGAGTATAATCTTTTCAGCAGTCCAGCGTGTTATCTTCAAGGTAAATATGATTCATAATATGATTCATAATGTGATTTTTAACAGGAAATTTCTTGTTGGGGCCAAGGAGGAAGCTTCTATTTCATCAAAGCGGTAAGTTTCTATTTATTTATCACATTAGAATATTTGGTTTTAATTAAATAATATAAAGAAATGTATTTAGTAAACAATAGAAAAAAGGAAGAAAAAGAGAACAAAATATGCATTAATAATGAAGGATCTAATCAAAATTAATCCCAAGAAATAATTATTTGACTATAAATAATGAATAACTAATTAGTTATAATTATTGAAAAACAAATTTTTTTACTAAATTTAACTAATCCTAATTAACAATTGTTAGCTAATTACTTGATAATTTTAGCATATAAGTAATTACATTCATTTAATAAGTCATTGAAAACTGGTTAACAAATCTGAGTTTTGCTTGCCTTTATTCATTCCCATCCAATAAAACCTCCAACCAAACCGCCTCTTTTTGTTGTACTGATTGAACTTACAGCCATAGTTTGCTTAAGTTTATGTTCTTACTTTGGACTTAGCTGGTTCACATTGACATGGAACCAGTTGTGGAGATGAGATCGAAACAGATTGAGGGGAAGCTCGGAAGAAAAAGCCTAAAGGGATAAGGTGCTAGCATGGGAGAGAGGAACAAAGCATTATTTATAAGGTGTGAAATCTCTCTCTAGCAAACGTATTTTAAAATTTGGAGGTAATGCCTAGAAAGGAAAACCTAAAGAGGACAATATCGGTTAGCGGTGAACTTAAGTTTGGGCTAATCCTTAGAGACAATTGCGAGAGGGTACCATGATGTTGTATGATACTGCCTCGAAATTGTACTATTCAATGGACAATTCACCAAGTTGAGATGGGCTTCAAACGCTTGCCAGATCAATCAAGTAGGTGAAATATTTTTCATACAATTTCATATGATCTGCTTGAAGTTTATTTTTATCATCATCCTGTTCATAATATCTTGGTTTTTCTTCTCAAATGATCGGTCTACGAGAGACCCATAACTCGATCGCAAACTTGGGCAAAATCTAGGAAATTTGTGCTTCTACCTCAGCTTTTCATTCTGTTTTATAGAGTCCCGAAGAAATTTATCTAAGAATGAATGTAGAAAGGTGATACACTTTTTCCGGCACGGAAAAAAAATTCAAGTAAGGGACAGGGAGGGGGAGGCTCTCGAAACCAAACGAGACTCGAAAGAACACGGGAATTAGCACCATTCCTACGAGTGCTTTTGTCTCGAAGTGCCAACAAAGGGGCTGCCCTCTCAATCGAGCTCAGTTTTGGTTTAGCATCAACAGTATGTCTCTTCTTATCTATTTTGTTATACACTGATAGGACCCGACTGTTCAAACATAGATGTCTTTTAAATCCAATAGGTGCAATTGATATACCAATTGTTCGGGTAGTAAAACGCCATTAAATATGAAAAAGTTGTTGAAAGTGTACAGAAAGGATAAAAAAAATGTAAAGAAAATCACTTGGGGTGATTGATTTGTTGATCCGAATGGATGCAAGGAAATTCAGAAAGCTGTTCACAAGTAAGTTGTTCCTTAACTTCCTTCATTCCAAAACTTAAGCTCTTCGATTTGATTTATCTGCATATTACCATTTATGTTCGTAGATATATGAACACCATCGATCTTGTTTCCGCTTCTAATATATATGTATACATACATACATATCTATGTACGTACGTATATATATATATATATAATCAAATTATCTAATTGTTGATGTGATTGTCTCTGTGTTTAACTCGAACAATAAAACTTGAAATTTTAATATTAGGTGTGTGTATATATATAATCATGGTAACCGGGTCGGGTGGGGCCCCATTCCTGGTAGCGGGGCTTTTCTCTCTACTTCCTTCCTCATTTACCGTCTAAACTACGGGTCGGGTGGGCCCCGTCCACCACATGAACCGGCTTGTTTCAGGAAAAACCAGTCACCACTTGACCACTTGGACCGAACCTCCCGGCTCTCTATTTCACGTTCCCCAACCCCTACTTTTTAATAGTATTGTCTAGATTCATATCGGGTCAGGTCGGGTTACAAATCAGATCCGGATCCAGGTCGAGTTCGCGTTCAATGAACGCGTCAGTTAATTCACCGCCCTTGGCTTTTGGAACCATATTCTTTTGCCTTCAATAATACGTTACACGTCAGCGTCTATCTTGACCGTCCATTATTAACAAAAGCAGACCGTCCACGTCAGCCTCCCAGAAGATTCCAGCTCAATCATACGGGTGCTAATTCGTGGTGGGAACGGAAACGGAAACGGAAACGGAAACGGAAACGGACTCTTGCCTCCTTCCCCCTCCCCCCTAAAGCTCTATAAATACTTCCCATATCCTTGATTAATTTTCTCATTCCTCTCATCATTCTTCCTTTCTTGTTTATTTGTTCTCGTTCGTGGATTCTTGATCTTTCGCATTCTGGTGAGTTTCTGTTTCCTTTTGAATTCGTAGATTTTGTTCTTCCTTAGCATGGATTTTTTTTCTTTTTGTTTGTTTATGTCTGAGATTGATCGTGGTTAGGGTTTTGTTTTTATCTCTTTGATTTTTGTGTTTTTTCTCGCAATTCCTAATTTGTTTGGTAAGATTCTGGTATTGCTTCGTTTATGGATATTGCTTCGTTTGTATCCTGCTGGAATTTTGTCTTTCTTCATGTTGTTAACGGTTTTTTTATACGAGACGCATGCTTTGATCACTTAGGTCTCCATTTAAGTCATGGATGAATTGGTGGATATTGCGACTTTTGGCTATATGTAAATTCTGGAGTTTTTGTTATGCCTTTCTCTGAATCCCGAATGTTTTCAGATCACCAGTTGTTCTGATTGGTTTGAGCTTCATCCGAACTTTGTGAAATTTGGAGTTTTTGTTATGCTTCTCTCTAAATCCCGTATGTTTTCAGATCACCAGTTCTGTTTGGTTTTAGCTTCATCCTAACTTGATTTTTGGCTATTTATATAATTCGGAGTTTTTGTTATGCCTTTCTCTGAATCCCGTCTGATAACCTGTTGTTCTGTTTGGTTTGAGCTTCATCCTAATTTGATTTTCGGCTATATGTAAATTTTGAAGTTTTTGTTATGCCTTCCTCTAAATCCCATATGTTTTCAGATTCGCAGTTGTTCAGTTTGGTTTAAGCTTCATCCAAACAAAGTTCATGGTTGAATTAGATTTCCAGATCCCATCTGCTTTCGATCCATTCGCCGACGCCAAGGATTCTGATGCCCCCGGAACTAAAGCTTATGTTCATATCCGCGTTCAGCAGAGGAATGGCAAAAAGTGCTTGACTACAGTTCAGGGTCTGAAGAAAGAGTTCAGCTACGAGAAGATCCTGAAGGACGTGAAGAAGGAATTCTGCTGTAATGGTAACGTTGTTCAAGACAAAGAATTGGGGAAGATAATCCAACTTCAAGGCGATCAACGCAAAAACGTGTCTCAGTTCCTTGTTCAGGCTGGTCTCGTTAAGAAGGATCAGATCAAAATTCATGGGTTTTGAGTAACTTTCTGATTGCTGTTTGATGAATTATCTTTGAAGGAGTCTGTTGATTTATGCTTTGCTTTTGGGGTATGTTCTGTTCTTAGTTTCTAAGAGTCGGTGTGTTTTAGTCTATTTGTGTTGTTGTCAATGGATTCTGTGATGGCGTGTGATGGAATTTTCTTATCAATAAAATATAGTTCGATTCTGCGTATTTTTCCTTGCAATTCTGTTTGTGTTCAACGTGGTTTCTGTGCAACGTATATAGACTGGTCGCATGATTGGTAAGGTTGTTTAGACCCTAACCATTCCAAGTCCTCGTTGGGGAAGAACAAGAGCCTTCTTTAGATACCATTACATTAGATACCATTACACAGATTATTGACATACGATTTAGTTCTTTCTTTTTATCACTTAGCTTAGGAGCCGTGTGAGATGAATGTCTGTCTCAGGCACGGTTTTGAATGAGAGAAAGAAGGGAGGAATACTCTTTTCAACTCACGACTCTCCCACTCGCTTTTCTTTCTATTACTTCGAAAGTAGTTGCTTCAGCCACTCGAATTTTTTTATTTCTTATCAAATGAATGGCATCTTCTTCTGGAAATCTTAGCTAGCATGATTTGGGGAATCTCATTGTTATTACTCAAACAAGTTTAAAACGTATGCTTGCGTATTCGTTCATCGGTTCAATCGGATATGTGATTATTGGAATAATTGTTGGAGACTCAAATGGTGGATATGCAAACATGATAACTTAACTTATATGTTGTTCTATATCGCCATGAATCTAGGAACTTTTGCTCGCATTGTATCATTTGGTCTACGTACCAGAACTGATAACATTCGAGATTATGCAGGATTATACACAAAAGAAAGAAGAAAAACATAGATTGGGAAGAACAAGAAATCGAGATTTAGTTAAAGGGTTCAACCAGCAATCTATATTTCACGATTAAGGGTGTAGTACTGTTTGTAGTAGCGGTCCTCATATATTGTATTAACAATTGAAAGATGGTCGAAAGAAAAAATCTCTATTTGACAGAATTCTATACCTATGAATTTCATTGGACCGAGAAATGATACATTGGAAGAACATTGATCGGGAAGAACAAAAAATCGAGAGAGAACGATTTAGTTAATTCTAGAAGAAGCTTGAACTATACAGATTGGTTACGAGCTTTCATTTTTTATATCAACGAATTTAGTTCTCGAGTCGAAAAATGGAATCCAAATGACAGTAAATTTGGTGGGCTTTCATCCATCATACTAATAGACTTAGTTCTCGAGTCGCATGCTGAAGTTACAACGAGTCTCATGCCAAAACCTCAAGGTCCTATCTTGGGCTTCTTTATGCTTTCCAACTTTGCCGATGTGACAGCAAGAACACATTCCTCACATCTTTTCAAAGTTCGTTCTCCTTGTTACCTCTCTACGTTGTTAAAGGCTAAATTATCCAACAAAAAAAAACAAAAGAACATCCTAAATTTCGTCATTTCTCGCACATGAGAATCGAGAAAAAAATTAGTTAGAGCAGTAAAGAGTAAAAGCATATCCTATTGTTTACTCAGGGTTTACTTTAAACAAGTAGTTTCAACAAGACGCATCATTTAGATTTGTCGATAACATAAGAGTGGGCTGCGCGATATCATAACTTTTTTTTGCAAAAGGAATTCAACCCTTGATTTAAGAAGAGGATCACCGACCGAGCTATATAGAACATAAGAGTGGGCTGCGCGATATCATAATTTTTTTTTTTTAGAACATAAGCATATCCTATTGTTTCCCCATTATAAAATGTTCCTAATAATTGTTAAATAGGAAAGAAACAAAAATGCCCACCTTTTAGCAAAATCATTTAAAGAATTGAAATGTACCCTACTTTAAGTTCATAGCTAATCATGATGTTTTTTTAAAAAAAGAACCGATCGGACCAGGACCTAGAATAGTATAGCGGATTCAGGTCATAACTTTCATTCAAGTCATCGACACATTATTACAAATCTCAATTTTGTAACTAATAGTAACCTAGAACGGTATAGCGCTATTCAGATTACAATTTTCACTTATGACACAAATACATCATTATAAATTACAATTTTCAGCTGATATAATAACGTTCGTGTAAAGATATTTCGAATGTGATAGTGACCTAGAACGGTGTAGTGATATTCGAGTCATAATTTTCATTCGTGTCACGTGTCATTCATTACAAAAACACTTTTTTTTAATTCATCTAGGCCCAAAAATAAAGAGATCATGGCCCATCAAATATAAGAAAAGGTTATAATGGGCCTTAAGAGTCCAAAATAGTCTTGTAGGTCACGTGTATTCAGGGGTAAAATAGTAATTTTACGTTGCTTAAAAAAACATTTTACTTATTATAATAATTGACGTGAAAAGTCATTGGTATAAAATCGTTTTTTAAATTGAAATTAAAAATTTATTAATAGTAATTTCATAACTGCTAGCATATATTATTTGTTTAAGCTCCCGTTACGTATCGTCGTCAGTCTCATAGTTCTAAAACACAGCAGACGCTGAGACACTGTCCGTTGTTTGACTTTGATACCATTTGTAACAACCCAAGTCCACCATCAATAGGTATTATCCGCTTTGCCCGTTAGTATCGTTGTCAGCTAAACGCGTTTTAAAACTGTGAGGATGACAACGATGCATAACGGGCCAAAACGGATAATAATTTTTTTTTTTTGTTAAAAGTACTTTAAAAAGTTGACCAAGTACACATTAATTAAGAACGGGTTTCTTAAGACAATAAATTTTGTAGAATTGATGATTCTTGAGGACGAGACTTAAATATAAATCTTGTACCAAACATTAGGTTAGATCATACCGAACATGCCTGACCGTAACATTAAACTAGTACCCGTTGAAATTACATATCCAAAAAGAACTAGAAACAATAGTTTAATAATTGTTACTGTAAAAACACCTCGTGTGAGATCCCACATCGGTCGGAAGGAGGAACGAAACATTTTTTATAAAGTGTGAAAACCTCTCTCGAACAGACGGTTTTAAAACCGTGAGGCTGATGACGATACATAACGGGTCAAAGCGGACAATATCAGCTAGCGATGGACTTGGGCTGTTACACCTCGTGTATAAGATTTGAAATATGAATTGCTCTTAAGCCAAACATACATAATTTTGGAGTTCCCTATAGCTATCGAATTAGTTCATTAATGTACCTGTTCTTTACTCGAGAACCACAATAACTATAACCATAGTTTCATATTCTCGTGATCACTCTCATTCAGATATAGTCTCAGTTCATCCACGTACTTATTCTTTACTAGAGTATATGTAACAGCTCAAGCCCACCGCTAGCAGAAATTGTCTACTTTGGCCCGTTACATATCACTTCAACTTCACGGTTTTAAAACGCATCTACTAGGAAGAGGTTTTCACACCTTTATAAGGAATGTTTCGTTCCCCTCTCCAACCGACGTTGGATCTTACAATCTACCCCCTTACGAGCTAGTGTCCTTGCTGACACACTACCTAGTGTCTTGCTCTGATAACATTTGTAACAGCTCAAGCTCAACGCTAGCAAATAATATCCGTTTTGGCCCGTTACATATGAGATCTCACAAATAATAGCACTAGTAAATAATGTCCTTGCTGACACACTACCTAGTGTCTTGCTCTGATACTGTTTTGGCCCTAGCAAACATTTTTATAAGAAATGTTTTGTTCCCCTCTCCAATCGATATGAGATCTCACAATCCACCCACCTTTGTCGTTAGCACACTGTCTGGTCTTGACTCTGATACCATTTGTAAATAACTCAAGCCCATCGATAGCAGATATTGTCCACTTTGCCCCGTTACGTATTGCCGTCAACCTCACGATTTTAAAACGCGTCTACTAGGGACAAGTTTTCACACTTTTATAAGAAACGTGTCGTTCCCCTCTCCAACCGATGTGGGATCTCACATAACAATAACTATAACCATAGTTTCATATCATCGTAATCACTTTCATTCAGTTACAGTCTCATATCATCGTGATCATTCTCATTCAGATGTGGTCTCGATTCATCACTGTTCCCATTCTTTACTCGAACCTCAATGCATCACAATAACTATAATCGCCAAATCGAGCGGAGCTCCGTAACTCAAAATACTTAAACGAAAACGAGATAGAGATCTCGTAAAGATCTTCAAGTAGGGTATAGTATTAGCAAGTTGAAGGTTTGTTGTGAATAAATGTATAGAATATTTATATCACATTGCCCACAGCTCACAACAAAAACCACTCTTGTTTATACGCATTCGCACACAGTTTAATAGTTCACCACTTGTTGTTCAAACAATTTGTAATGAAAAAACCATTGAATTGTGTGGAATTGCTTATCAGCTACTCTCTGGAGGCTTTCATCAATGCTCTCTGTACCTTTGCTTCTTCTTCAACCACCAATCAAACAACTTGAATTTAATACTCTTTTCTCCAATTGGGCTACCCTTCCTGTCACATTCTCTTCATATTGATATCCATTTTAATAACGTCATGAACTGTTGTGTCCTCACTTGCATGTCGCTCAGTGTCTGCTATTTGTGATAGTTCATGCCTACCACTAATAGATACTGTCTTGTTACGTATCGTTGTCAGTCTTACGGTTTTAAAATGAGTCTATTAGGGAGAGGTTTCCACACTTTTATAAGAAAGGATTTGGTTTCCTCTCCGCCCAATGTGGGATCTCACAATTTACCCCCCTTGGGGGGCCAGAATCTTCGCTGGCACATTGCTCGGTGTTCGGCTTTGATTCCATTTGTAACTGTTCATGCCCACTGCTAACAGTTATTGACCCATTACGTATCAGTCTCACGGTTTTAAAACGCATCTACTAGGGAGAAGTTTTCACACTCTTGTGAGGAATGTTTCGTTTCCCTGTTCAACCAATTTGGGATCTCATAATCCATCCCTTCTTGAGGACCCAACGTCCTCGTTGGTACACTGCTCGGTGTCTAGCTCTAATACCATTTGTAACAGCTCATGCCCACTGTTAACCGATATTGTCCCGTTATGTACTATTGTTAGTTTCACGATTTTAAAACGCGGCTACTAGAGAGAGGTTTCCACACCCTTATAAGGAATGTTTAGTTCCCCTCTCCAACCAATTTGGGACCTCACAATCCACCTCTCTTGGAGGTCTAGCATCCTCGCTGGTACACCGCTTGATTTCTGGCTTTAAGTTCATTTGTAACCGTCGAAGCCCACCACTAGTAAATGTTGTCTACTTTGGTCCGTTACATATCGCTATCAGCCTCACAATTTTAAAACGCGTCCACTAGGAAAAGATTTCCACACCCTTATAAAAAAAATGTTTCGTTCCTCTCTCCAACCAACGTGTGATCTCACAATCCATCCCTCTAGAGGCCCAGCATCCTCACTAGCACACCACTCGCTCCCTCACTCTGATACCATTTGTAACAGCCCAAGCCCACCACTAGCAAATATCGTCCGCTTGGACTCATTACATATCTCCATCCGCCTCACGATTTTAAAACGCGTCAGAGCTTTTCACACCCTTCTCCAACCAACTACTCGGAATTACTCTTAATTAATCTCTTAAAATAACCCTAATTGTGAATTTATTAGTTGACAATAATATAAACCTTTTCATCTTTCTACAAATCTTAAAATTTCATGCCCATATATATATATATATATATATATATATATATATCCAAATCATCTTTGTGTTCCTTTTTCAGTACTAAGCTTTAATGAAATTCTTCAACCCTTTTCATCTCTCTATCAATTCTTCTTCTCATCTTACCATGTTGAGGTTGGTTATCGAGTTGAAGCACCACCTGGTTTTCGATAAAGCTCTTTGGTTCTTCGTCGAAGCTTTGAACGCGATCGCTTTCGCTTTGTTTCTATGCCTTCTTGCTCTAGGTATGTCTCGTCTCAAGAAATTATTCGAATAGCTATAACAATACAGGTTAGAGAAATACACGATAACCATACGAGTTATGGTAGTTGGGAGGAGACGACTATATTGAATAATTTTTTGTTTCTATCTCTTGAATTTGTAGTTGGCGCATCGGTGGGAACGGTGATCGGAGCTTTCAAAGGCCATGGCGCTGCCATAGGGGCTATAGTCGGTGCAGCCGCAGCCCTTCAGCTATTGAGCTGCCCCGAACCGGAGTATAGATATTCTTTGTCAAAGGTAGGGTTTTCAATATTAAAGGTTCAAGTTCTTACTTGTTATTAAATTATAAGTTTACGTTCGTAAATCAAATACTTTTAAAAAATTTACGAATTAAATAAACCAAAGTTGAGGGACTAAAAGTGTAATTTAACTAAATTTAAATTTTTTTATGGTGGCAGGAAGCAATAATGGAGAGTCTAATGAATGGGAAGGGGTTGATGAACTGGGTAAGTGAAAAAGCTTGAATGCTGCCATTAATGGCGGATTTCAAGATCCTTCATATTTCTAAAGCAAAACAAAATTTTCAGGCGAGCAACTTCTCGGAGTATATGTACCGAGAGATGTCGGAGTTCGTCGACGTCGCCGGAGAAAGCTGTGTGGAAGGGATGTCAATGGAGAGTGTTCAAAACTTGCCTATTTGTGAATATGATCATAGCAAGATGAAGAACTCCATTTCTTGTCCCATTTGCTTAGAGGTAATACATACATACATACATACATATATATACATACATACATCTCATACATACATACATATATATACATACATACATACATACATATATATACATACATACATACATACATATATATATATATACATACATACTTATATATATATATATATATATATATATATATATATATATATATATTATTTTTGTTTTTTTTTTGGTTTTTCTTTTTGGTTTCTTAAATTTCTTATAATTTCAAAAAAATTAAAAAAAAAATAATTACATTTTTTTAAAAATGAAAAAGAAAAACTAAGAGTTTAAAAAAATGTAAATTAATTATTTCGTTGGCTTGAAAATATATTTTATTGAATATCTTAACTTTAATTTCAATTTTAAATTTATTTTATATTTGTTTAAGAATTTATTAAATATAATTATTTAAAATATACGTATTGTATAGTATGACTAAGAAAGTTGACCAAACTTTAAATATGAGTTTTATTATTGTTGTTATGAATAATTAATATTGTTGACCTAACTAAAAATAAATTAAAAGAAATTTAATATCGTTAAACTCGAAATTTTGAATTGATTTAGTTAGTGATTCAAACAACTCGAATAGAGTTCACAACTCAACACTCAAACATTATGTTGGGTTGGATTGTCCGGTTGTTTTTGTTTTTTTCAAAAAAAAATTATACTTATCCACAACACATGTTATATTAATAATTAAAATATCATAAAATTCAAATATCGTGCATTCACAAATCATAACGTATTGCTAACATCGATTACAAATGTTAAATATTCTTAATTTTCATAATAATCTTAAAAGTAGGGTAGTGTAGGGTTTGTTGTAGCTCTATTTTGTGGTTGGTCGGGTTGCCTCGAAAAAAAATGTAAACCCAGGAACTAATCCGAAGTTTTCGATCTTTAAAAAATTCAACCCAACCGACAATTCGAATTGATCAAGTTCTTGGGTCATATGAATACCCGTTAATTATCTCGTTTTTATTAATTATTATCGAGTAAATTATATATTAATTAATTAATAATTATTATTATTATTTTTATTTTTCAGGAATTTGAAGTTGGAGAGTTTGGTAGGAAACTTCCAAATTGTGATCATTTTTTTCATGTGGATTGCATAGATCAATGGCTACGATTGAATGGATGTTGCCCATTTTGTAGAAAATTTTGTAATTAAACCATACCTCATAATATTCTCAAATTAATTTTTTTTTTTAAGTCACCGTCATTATTAATATTTGAAAAAATATATTAAAAATAAATTAATTGAAATTATGATAATCTCTTAGCGAATTTTATACGCTAATATTTTAAATTCATATATTTTTTTTTAGCTTTTTTTAATATTTAAAAATATAATTTTTAAAATTGTTTGTAAGAAATATTTATTTATTTGTTTAATTTAACATTTAAAATAATCTTTATTTATTTTTATAAATATGATAATTGATGCTTTATATTTGGCCCTTCCTTTTTGACTTTTCAATGATGTGAAAGTACGATTTTACCCTTGTTTTAAAAATGTTTTCAAAAAGTTTTATTATTATTATTATTATTTGGCTCATTTGAAGGAGATTTGGGTTTTTGAAACTAAAAATTTAAACCTTCTTTAAGAAAATGACTCAATTCTAAGTGGATTAGATAAATTCGATTAAAATTTGTAAAGTTAAAGTAAATTATGGTTAAAATTCATGTATTTTAGCCAAATTTTGATTCAACTTCATCAACTCACTCGACGATAGAAAGTCGAGTTATGTTGTGAACTCTATTTAGAAGGACGAGGAAAGTTCTCCATAGGAAACCCTTGATGCAGCTCATTTTTATGGCTTTTGTGTGGTCTAAGCTTTTATCCTTTTGAACAAAATTACATGTTAAATGTTGTTCTATCTGTGAGGTGCTAGATCGGTTGGAGAGTGGAACGAAACATTGTCTCTAAGGGTGTGGAAATTTCTCCCTAATAGATGTGTTTTAACACCTTGAGGGAAAGTCCGAAAAGGAAAGCTCAAAGAGGACAATATCTGCTAGTGATGGGCTTGGATTGTTTCAAATGGTATTAGAGCCCGACACCGGATGATGTGTCAATGAGGGAGCTAAACCCTGAAGGGGGTGGACACCAGGCGGTGTGCCAACGAGGACGCTGGCCTCAAAAGGGGTGGATTGGAGGGTCTTACATCGATTCGAGAAGGGAACGAGTGTCAGTGAGGATGTTGTGTCACAAAGGGGGTGGATTGTGAGATCGCACATCGGTTGGAGAAGGGAGCGAAACATTGTTTATAAGGGCGTGGGAACTTCTCTCTAGTAGACGCATTTTAAAACCTTGAGGGAAAGCCTGGAAGGAAAAGCCTAAAAAGGGCAATATCTTCTAGCGGTAGGTTTGAGTGGTTACAAATGGTATCAGAGCCAGACACCGGGCGATGTGCCAGCAAGGAGGCTGAACTTTGAAGGGGGTGGACACCAGGCGGTGTGCCAGTGAGGATGTTGGGTTCCAAAGGGGGACGAAATATTCTTTACAAGGGTGTGGAAACCTCTTTCTAGTAGATAGCATTTTAAAACCTTGAGGGGAAGTCTATAAGAGAAAACCCAAAGAAGACAATATCTGCTAACGATAGGCTTAGACTGTTGCACTAGAGAAGTTTTTTTGTACTATGTTAACATACAATCTCTCTTTTGTATCATTTCATTTCATCAATGAAATTGTTTCGTATCAGAAAATAAACCTCCGCCGGCGGTTTGTGACCCCACGAGTCAGATTAAGAGAAAAAGTTTAAAGATAAAGATCAAGTTCTTGACATATAACTTCTTAATTGTTTCTAAAAGTATGGGGCTCTCTCTTGTCTGTAGCTATGCCTCATGTTCATTTTTGTGCTACTTCTGTTGCAATGTACATTAGGTATGTTATGGACCACGATAAGCACAAGGCTGCCGAGCTAAGACAGGTTCGTTCTTATTTATAGTGTTTCGTCGTTATTGGAACTACCCTACATTATACTGCTTTCTATCATATCTTTCTTGAAGTTCATATTTGTATTCTTCACTCGGAACATAAGCCACAATATGATTCTCTTGAAGGTCATAGCTGCAACAGTAGCAAGTGATCCAACAAGGTATTGTGAAGCGTTCCCCACTGTCTTGTGTTTCTAGCCTTAGATGATGGGCTAAGTGTTTTGTTGAACTTCCTCATGGATTTCTTGAATATGTTGCTTTGTGTCACAATCGCGCTCTTACGGGACGTTTGTAAGCGATTGTGCAGCATTCACTCTCACTACTGAGTGAGTCAAATTGTCTCGCCTTCAGCCCTACGATATATACCCATGTCTTAGACCTTGTTTGTAAGTAAGATTTGAGAGAAATGAAGAAAGCAATGTTATAGGTCATAAACGAAAAAGGCAATACAATAGCTTAGATAACATATAGCTCCGGGTAGAAAGAATTGATGTCTAGTCGCATCCATCCTCCAAGTGAGATATTTCAAGTCTACCAAGCGTGGACATAATTATGTTGAAACGTCTTACACTTAGAAAATACAATGAAGAAACTATACATCATGAAAGGGGTAAAGGAAAGCAATAAAGTGATACAACACAAGGGTTTTGACATGCATCGGGCATGCAGCCATGTGCAACACGCCTTGGACAAGCATAACTGTGACATTTTGCATGTTTGCTGCACTCTTTGTTCTTCTAATAGTAAACTGTAAACCAAACCGAAACATAAGAAAGCTTTAGGTGTAGCTGGACTGATATCAAATCTATTTCAGTTCGTTTGTTCTTTTTAATCTCATTTTCTCTTACACAGGTGCAATTGAGCTTTCGATACTATTCGAGTATTATGGGCTTGAAATTGCAGCTTACGATATCCAGACCAAACGATGTGATTTGTATGGTCAGGTTAGGATTTTCAGTTCCTATGACCCCAAGAGTAATCCTTTCACCGTTGACAGGAAAGGAAGTATTCAGAAAGGGTTCTGCTGATATATGATGGACTCCACTATGATGCTTTAGTTGTATGATTTTCTGATTCCCTCAAATATAATAAAGCAAGATGACCTTGATAATATGTTCTTTTGTATGAACAGTACCTTATAAAGCATGATCCCTTTGTCTTTGATTGTGTCTGATATATGAATCTTGGGTTCCTGCATCTTTGTTCTTGTCAGATGTCTCCATCTGAGGGAGCTCCAGAGGAATTTGATCAGACCATATTTTCTGTGAATCGGGACAGGACAATTGGTCCCATTGAAGGGCAGGCTCTTCATTTTGTTGAAGAACAGCAAAGGTAGGATCTTGTGTAATGATGAAAGAAACTTGAAGAACTCTTTGAATGTTTCGGCTTCCTGCATCTTAATATACGCTTGCACGTTTCAGGAAACGGAGATTCACCGACACGGCCAACTTCACGCTGCGATGTGGGGTTTGCCAAATCGGAGTCATCGGCCAGACGGTAGTCCTTGTCGAAATTCATTGCTTGCTTCATTAATTCTTCAAACTCTTGTAATTCATTTAGAGAATCCAATGTTCAGGAGGCTGTAGAACACGCAAAAGCCACTGGCCATGTCAACTTCCAAGAGTATAGATGACAGGAAGAATGTTTGACAAAACAATTGAGCTGTTCGGTTTCAGCTATATCGACCTCAACTCCTTCGGCTTGTTGAATTGCTGTGGCATTCTAATTGTCATATTACCATGAATGTTTCATATTTACTGACCAGTGTTGTTCATATTGTGATCTCTTGGGACTGAGCTTCTTTTCTTTGTTCTTGTCCCTTGCTTGTCGATAACATCATATGTTCTTTTACAAAATTTCTAAACTATGGTACTTTCCAAAATATAAGATCAGCTCTTAGGGAATCCAAAGGGATATTCGGAAGGTTATCAATCGATTGATAAGTGTAATGTTCGATACATTTGGAGAAAATAGAGGTGGAAATTATCTTGTTTTATGAAGCCTCATTCGTTTGAATCTTACACTACAGTAAATATATAATGTCGTCATGTCGCTGGCTTGACGAAAATCAACCTTTACACCCGCATAAAATCGTCGAGGAAGCCATTGCTATCAGCCTCTATATCTTCTGCTTAAGGACATGCCGCAGCTGTAGTTTATGGCCTTCCTTCACATTCATTTGGCCTTTCATCTGTCGAGCTATTTGAGCATCACCTAAGTCGAAGGAACTCCACTGATCCATGAAATCTGGACTAGACCCACCATGAGGCTCCTTTACTGGTATCATCTTGTTGCTGTCGCCACCATTGTTATGGCCGGATTTCCAAAGCTTCTTCGTTAAGTTTGATACTTTCTTTGATTTCCTTACAAGTTCTGAATAGACTTCACTGATGTTGATTGTTGTTTCTCCACCTCCGTGTTCTTCCCAGTCTGTTACAGTCTCTGAGCCTGTCGTGCTGCTACTATTTTCACTATTCTTATTACCGGGTCGTGTCGAGCTTCCTTCGGGCGAATAACTCGAGCCCTGATCCTCAATTTGGCTCACTGTCTCCCATCCACTCTCGTCGTCCATGTTTCCATTCTGATTAAAGGCTGCCATCAGAGTGCCATCCGCTCGTTTACCTGAATCTACATTTATGTCGGGGCTCGCTGTTCCGACTTTAGAGATTTCAGTCGCCGGACTGTAAGAACTGTATGGCTTAACCTCCCTCTCATGTTTTTCATCAAAATTAACTTCTTCAAAGATGGAGAAAATATCATCTGGCTTAGAAGGTTGGTATGATAAGTGCTGTATGTCTTGGATGTTCATTGCAGAAGCAGCCTGTTCAAGTAATACAGCTTCTTTCATCTCCTTAACGTCTGAGATTGCTCCCTTTAATCTTAGAAAGTTTTCAAGATCAGCAACAAGCTTGTTCATCTGAGAGTACTTCTCTTCGACCGCTACCTTCGCGTCGACCAGCTTCATTTGAACGCGTTCTTCGCGCCATACTTCTGCTAACTGCAACATCTTCCTCTCTTCTTCCACTTCCTCTCTAAATAACGCAGATTCTCTCTTCGATGCCTCTATTTCTGCCTTATCATCTCCAATTTCTTTAGCAAGCTCTTCACATACTTGTTCAATCAATACCCTTTCTTTCCTTTCTTCTTCATAGTCCTGCATCAGCTGCTTCACCAAGGACTTCGCATCAGCTAGCTCATGAACCAGTTTTGAATTGAAATGCTCTACTCTTCTTCGATTTTTCTTTTCATGGTTCAATTCAGTCCTGATGCTTTCTATAAACACACGTACTTTCTCATGTTCCCTCATACGCCATACAGTCTTTTCCTCATCAACCTTTCTCAAGAAGCTCTCAAGCTTCTTCTTCGATGCATGGCGTTCCGTTTCGAGTTCCGAAATGCGCACCCGTGCTTGCTTGAGTTCAGCTTCAAGGGAAGATATAACAGAAACCAGGCTCACTTGCTGGTCAAGAAGCTCTCTTCGATTGTAAACATGGTCCCTTTCAACTGGAATTTTCGAGCCAATAGGGTCCCATTTAGTTGCCCCTTCCATAACTGAGTTGGAGAATTGAAAGAACGGTTCAATCTGATGGCAGGGATGGGAGATGTAAACACTTCAAACTTTATTGCAATAACTTCAAAAGAAAAAAAGAGAGGAATCTTAAGGTAGTGTCATTACCTTGCTCAGAACGCCATTTCTCATACCAGAAATTGAGGTTTGGCCCTGTAACAGATGCCTCGTTTCATTACTGAATATGTTGTTATTGTGATGATGGCGGAGAATTGGAGCACGAACATGGCCAGCAACAGGCTGCAAGATGAATCATAAATGATCACAACAATGAACTGAACTGCAAAACTAGAGGCGAAATTACATTGATTCCTAAAACTCATCTAATCGCAGTTATTACAACAATTTCAGAAATAGAAATCAAAGATCCAATCCCGAACAACGTAGCAGTTTTTCAAAATTTTGATTCCGAGTAAAGAGAAAAATGCACACTCAATCTTCGTCAAATGCTAATCATACAAACAGAATCACAATTCAAAACGAGATTTCCAAATAACAGTTACCTGAAAACCGATCCCCTGCTCCACCGTGCGTCTCAAACCGCTCCTTCCTCCATCAGCGCTCACCTCCGGCTTCTGAAACCGCCAAAAACCAGCAGCGAGCTTCCTCGCCGATACGACCACATCTCTTTCCCCACTCATCCGCCGGAGATCTTTCTCTCCGTTCTCCGATTCCGACTTCTTTTCGTCTTCGTCTTCTTCACCTCTACCATCAACTCTGTCGTCGACCTTCCACTTAAGAAGTGGAGTCTGCGGCCTACTCCTCCGCCCGGTCGGCACCGACTTCCTCTTAATCAACGAAAGATTTCGGATCCTCCGTCGAGAATCCTTGCGTGAACTTGGCGTCTGCTGAAGATCTAATTCCGGCGATAAGTTCACTGACTTCGAATAGGTGAATGTAGGAGCCTGTGGAGACTTCCCCGGCCGCAGAAGCTTCATCGTCGTCTCCATCCAATTGGAAGGAGGAGGAGAAAATCGCAGTGGAGAATCGATTTTCCAGTTTTTTGAGCGAGCTCGTTGAGCTATGGCAGAGACGAATTGACCAAAATGCCCTTCCAAAGATACCTTACGAAGTGATATACATTTAATTTAATAATTCTATAGAAAATAATTAATGTTCTATAATTAAATATTTGGTCAGAAATCTCCTTTTCTTTTTTAATTAAATATCCTCCTCCTTCATCCATCTCTTTTTTATTTATAAAAATCTATAAATTAAAAAAAAATAATTATATTCAAACCTTATATTTAAATTAATTACATATTAAATAATTATTTTGTAAAGTAAAATATTCTATTTATTTTTTAAAATTGAGAGATCGAATTTATTATATATATATATATATATATATTTAAAATAAGGTTTGTATTTAAAAAATAATAAGAAAGGAAGGGTATAATTGTAAAATAAAAATGTTTTTTCTTTTTAAATTTGTATTTATAAATCGAAAGACATTTAGACAAAATATATTCAGAATTTTGTAAATCGTACTAAAAGAAAAGGCTCTGACAGATCGTCTCATGGATTCGTTTGGAGGGAGGAAACGACACGTTGGTTGAAAGCCACGCGCGTAAACAAGCGGTGTGAAACGCGCTGAAGAATCCGAACGTTGGAGAAAGGAAACGACGTCGTTTATGGCATCTGAAAGCCGTTTCGAGGAGACTATTTGAAATAAGGCTTTCCGCGTGGGCGTCACTCTCCCAAGTCTGGACAAATGAGCGGTGGTTGTAAAGTGAACAGAGAGCGGGCCCCGTTTTATAAGCATGGGGTATGGATTTTAATTTTGTAGCCAATAAAAGACTGCCACGTGGATAGCCTTGTAGTTCGGTCCGAATTTAATCGATTTTCGAGACTGTTAATGTTGGAGAAAACATATAGATAATAATTTTATGATTACACTTTCTACTTTTATCTTTGTTTAATTAATTAAAGTTTTTAGTTTATGTTTGATTTTGGTCATTATTCTATTACCCATCGGTTATCGACTTTAGCTTAGGAGATTAGCGCACGTGGCTACGAATCACAGTGTCGGAGTTCAAATCTCTCATAACCGATAACTGGACAAAAAATTTCTTGAATTTTTAAAATGTTAGATAAACACGACTCTCCACAATTATATTGTCCACTTTTAGCCTTCAGTTTGAACTTCACAAAATGCCTCATACGAACAGAGATAGTATTCATAGGTTATAAACTCACGATCATTTCTAAATTAGCGGAGGAGAGGGACTTTTCTTTTTCATCCAACATAAAATATATATTTTTATTTCTAAATTTTTAAATAATAATCATTTTATTGCAGTCGTATATTATTAATTTTTGAAAATAAAAGAAGAGAACTACTAAAATAATCATCTTAAAAAATATATTTAAATTAATTTGTTTATAAAAAAAAAACTAAATTATAAAAAATATTTATCTTTTTTTCACCGTCACTATTCCTTAAAAAATTACAATAATACCCTTAATATTTTATAAACGTTTCAAAATTAATAAAGTAGCTTACGCGGTTGGAAAGAGAATTACTTTTGAATAAAATAGAATTACAACTTAACTTTACGCTATCTTACTTTTAAAATTATTACGAAAATTAATATTGATTTGAATGTTTGAAATTTGAGTTTTACAAAATTTTGGTTATTAATGTAATTTGTACCGTGAATAAGTATGATTTTTTAAATAATTAAAAAAAAAAAAAGAACCTGACAATCCAACCCGACCCAACCCAACCCAAAAATAGAAGACTAAGTTGGGTTAGGTTGTGAAGTCTATTCGAGTTGTTCGGGTCACCAACCTGACCAACTTGAAATGTTAGGTTGATCCAAAAGACTTCTGCAACCCAACCTAACCCAACCCGTGTACACCCTTAAAAACATATTTGAAGCAAACTGAAACTTCACTCGAATGTGTTTGCAGCAAGCTTCACGATAAACTGTCTAGATTTCACGAAATTGATTGATTGGGCAAATCATTCTCGATCTCCGTCCTTTGTTTCTCATTCAAATACTTATTTGAAAGAAAAAATTATTTTATTTTTATTTTATTTTATTGCTATTTTTGTTTTTTTTTAAGCTCATGGAAAAAAGTATATTCCAATTATCTTTTAACTTATATTTAATTTAACAATTTTAAAATTATTTTAATAAATACAATTTAAAATTTTATAATCTCTCATTCTATAAAATATTTAATTAATATAGAGTAACTTATTTGTACCATTTAAATAAACAAATATATTTAATGATATCGACATCTATATTTTCAAGATATTAAAATATATATATATATGGTCTATTATTTGAAAGACTTTAGAAGATATGACACATGAGTTGAAAAATTAAATACTCTAAAATCAACCTATATTTTATCATTTATATTACGACTTAAACACGAGACTACGAACATCAGCTAAAGCTAGATTTTCACACCTTTGTAAGAAATGTTTCGTTCCCCTCTCCAATCGATATGAGATCTTACACTCCAACTTATAGAACCAGCGTTTATGTTGACACACCCCTCGATGTTTCGTTCCCCTCTCCAATCGATATGAGATCTTACACTCCAACTTATAGAACCAGCGTTTATGTTGACACACCCCTCGATATCTGGCTCTGATACTATACCACTAGTAGATATTGTCCGTTTTGGCTTGTTATGTATCGCCATCAACCTCACGGTTTTAAAATGCGTCTGTTAGAGAGAGGTTTCCACACCCTTATAAGGAATGTTTCGTACCTCTCTCTAGTCGATGTGGGATCTCACAATGAAAGCCTATAGGATAAGGACCAGAAAGTTGGGAAGGATCCAAATAGAGTTAAATATAAGAGATCAAATGTTAGTCCCCGAAAATCCGACAAGGATTCAGTACCTTACAAAAATTTGCCTAGAGCTATATAATTCAAAGTAAGTCCCCGACAGTCAGTAACCTAGTTACGTGATATTTAGTCATAGAAGAGATCCATCCGTGCTTACTAAATATTTTTATACTCATTCATGCTACTTTTATTTTTTCAATGAATCACGGCTATGACACGTGCTTCTTCTTTTAAAATCGAAGGTTCAAATTTTCACCCGATATTTATTATACTAAAAAAAAACGAACTAATAATTTGTGGACAAATATTTGAGTAGTCATTCTGTTGACAAACCGACCTAAAGTCAAACTTAGGAATATCGCTATCAAATGCTTACAATAATCAAACTTAAAATTAAACTAATAATTATTATATGTTTAAAGACAAAGATTTTATATTAAAAAAAATTCATTATTTGTGAGAAAATAAATACATAATTGCATTAATTTCCATAATAATATTTAATTATTATTATTATTATTATTATATATTGTGATTTAAATTTCTTTATTACATTCCAACTTAATGGGATTGTATTTGACAAAGTTGCTTGTCCACTTGATGTGTAGAAATGGTTCTTTGACATTTGGCTTGATTTTGACTTTTTCTTAAAGTCAACTCTATCAAGCCAATATTTATATAATTTTGTTTAATTGACCTTTTAATTTAAGGAGGATTTATTAAAACTAAAAAAAAAAAAAATACACATTTATTTTTCGAGTATTTACTGGTTGGGTTAGTGACCTATGTTAAACGTAGAATAGATCATATCTATATTATATAGGAAGATAATCTAGTGGTTAACTAGTTTGTTATCAAATATATGATTTCATGGTTTGTTACTAAATCTATGATTTAGAATGTAATCTTCATTATACACCTTTATAAATACAAGAGGTCGTGACCCTAGGTGAGGTCATTGTGCCATTCAACCTCAACCTAACCACCTAAACAACTCAAATATAGTTCATAACTCAACTCTTTGTTTTCAGGTTGAGTTGAGCAGTCATATTATTTTATTAAAATAAATATACTTATTCACGGTTATATTAATAACTAAAATCTCATAAAATTTAAATATCAAACATTCAAAGCCACATGAGGTGGATTATAATCTAGAAAATTAGGTAGAAAATTTTGGGTCGTTACAGTTGGTGCCCAAAGAGATAATATTTGCTAGTGGTGGATATGGGTTGTTATAAGTGGTATCAGAGCCAGACACTAGACAATGCGCTAGTAAGAACGCTGGCCCCAAAGGGGGGTTGATTTGATGCGGGTCTCATATCGATTGAAGAAAGGAACGAGTGTCAGCGAGGTCACTGGGTCCCGAAGAGGGTGAATTGTGATGTCCTACATCGATTAGAGAGGAGAACAAAACTCCCTTTATAAGGGTGTGAAAACTTTTCCCTAGCATACGCGTTTTAAAGTTTTAGAGGAAACCCGAAAAGGAAAACCCAAAAAAGACAATATCTGTTAAGGGTAGATTTGAGTCGTTACTAACTCCGAACCGTTTGAGTTAATTTAAGTTAAATGGATCAAGCTATTTCTTAGCCAACAAGAAGAGATGGGGGAAAAAAGGAGGGGCCATTCATCCACCAAGGCAACACAATGGCTCCACGCCCACCATTTACAAAGTGGAGGGCAAGTGGAAACACAGGGAGATACCTTCCCACTTCACTTAATATTTTTTTTTATTATTATTATTTTTAAAATTTACGTAAAATTATGGGTACGAAAAGTTTCAAAATTTAAGAATCGAAACTTATTTGTTTAGAAGATTAAAAATGGCCATTAAAGGTTAAATTAGTCTTTTGTTTAACCTCGAGAAAAATATTATTATTTAATTAATTTATATCAAAATTAAGAATAAATTTAATATTAATAATAATTATGAAAAAGAGAAAATAAAATAAGAAATACAAGAAAAAGGATGAAATTAAAAGTGGATAATGTTTATGATTAAAATAATTATTAATTATTAAAATTGAGTACGTAATTTTGGAGGCTTAGGCACGCGGAAGTCACGTGAGGATGCGTAAGAACACGACAAAAATGGAATAACAGAAACCTGATTCCTTTTCCAACCACGCGTTCACACCTAACCAATATTTAAAAATAATAAAACATTTTAATTATTTAAAAAATAAAAAATAATTTACGTAAAGATTCTTCTCCTAAAAATGCGTTCACACTGAGGATTAGACGCTAAGATTCCACGTTTCGCCCTTTTCACATTGCTTTTATTATTATTTTAATTATTATATATTTTATATTTTTTCGAAAATGTGGAATTTTCTTTTATTTGGTTGGCTCGGCTTAACTAGTCCCTTCCTTGCTTCAGCCGGCTTCTCCTCATTTTTGTTTATTATTCTTAAAAATATATCAATTAAAATACTTTAAATTTTTGAGGTTTCATTCTCCTACTTAATCGACGTGGAATCTCATAATTCATTCTCCTTTAGGGTTCAGCATTCTCGTTAACACTCTTTTCCTTCTCTAATCGATGTGGGCCTCCCTATCTACCCACTTCGGGACCTAACGTTCTTGTTGACACACCGTCTCATGTCCATTCCTCTTTGGGGCTCAGCCTCCTCGCCCGATGTCTGGCTCTGATAATGGGTCACCGCTAGTAAATATTGTTCTTTTTGGGTTTCTCTTCAAAAATTTTAAAACCCATATGCTAAAGAGAGGTTTACACACCCTTATAAATAATGTTTCGTTCTCACCCCTTTTCGGAGCCCAACATTCTCGCTAATACTCGTTTCCTTCTCCAATCGATATGGGCAGACCCACTTTTTGAGACCTAACATTCTTGTTAGCACACCGCCTCGTGTCCACCCCCTTTGGGGTTCAGCCTCCTCATCTGGTGTCTGGCTCTGATAATGAGCCACTGTTAGTAGATATTATATTATATTTTTTTATTTTTAGGCTTTCCCCCGAGAGATTTCAGGAAAATTTATGTATTAATTTGTCAAAAAATATATTTTTTCTTATTAAATTATTAAATTTTATTTTATTACATGGGTGGGTAAATAAGTTTTTTCTAAAAAAAATTAATTTATACTCATAATTTTAAAACAAAAAGATTAAAATCAGAAAATTAATTGAATTATTATTTTATTAACCACTAATTAAAATATTTAAGGACGAAAAAGTAAATATGTAAAATAAAGATCGGCTAATGGAAGCCGAGGCGTGAGCGTGGCGCACGTTACAAGGAACATGTATGATGATGGGAGAAGCCAGTGGGTAGAAGTAAGTATCATGGCTGCCGTCAGTCACCGCCTGCAACCAGTGAGAATTGCTTTGATTTTACAACTTTGAAACCGACCCGTCCCTTTCTCGGTCAACCTCCGCCACGTGTCCTATATTCTTCAATCCTACGTGGCACCCCAATCCTCTCCACCACACCCCCTTTATATATACCGAAATTTCATATTCCCCAAATTCCCAAATTCTTAATTTCGTTTCATTTTCATTTCATCCAAATAAAAAAAAAAAAATCCCTTATGGGCAACTGTTTGCGGCGGGATGGCGCGGCGGCGCAGTGGGCCGGTGAGGAGTGGGACTTACTCGCGGCGGAGGACGACGGCCGGGAAGGGCTTCTCGGCGAAAACGAGAAGAAAAAGAGTTCAACGACGGCGACAGAGGTGAAGATTAAGATCACGAAGAGACAGCTGGAGGAGCTTTTGGGGAAAGTGGATATTAAGGAGATGTCCGTACAGCAGGTTCTGGCTCAGTTGATCGGCGTCGGCGATCAGTTTCACGAATCTCGCCACCGTCACTGGCGGCCGGTGTTGCAGAGTATACCGGAAGTTGATTGATCTGCGGCGGTGGCGGCGGCGGCGATTTTCTATTTTGTTCGTTTTTTTTTTCTTTGTGTGAAAGTCGGACGGAAGAGGGGTGGCCGGAGTTGGAGCGTCCGCCGTCGGTGAGGAAGTTTAGGTAATTAAATTGTACATTTTGTGCAGATTATAAATTATGTATATTAAATATAATACACTTACTTACCCATATTTTTCTACTCGGTTTAGTAATAATTTTTTAATAAAATTTGAACTCCAAAATTAAAAAATTACTAAATTTTTAGATTTTTAAAATAAATAAAATAATATTTAAAAATTAAAAACAAATTAATGTGAAAATTAATACTAATATACTAATCCAAAATTTCAAGTTAGTTGAATTGGTGACTCGAACAATTTGAATAGGGTCTCAATTTGGATGTGGGTCTTGGTCGGGTAACTCAACCCAACCCCAATTCTTTTATTTTTTGGGTTAGGTTTGGGTTAGATTAAGTTAGTTTGTTGGGTTCGGTTGGATGAAGGTCCACGTTGAGCCATTTTCTAAGGTGGGTAGGTTGTTAAACAGAAAAGATAACTCTTCCCGAGGCCTCACCGACATCTCCGGGCTCCCTAACGTTGCCATCACCCACCACGTCTTAGTTCAGGAATTTTAACCCGATTCCCTAATTTAAGAAATGATCATGGGTTTATAATCAAGGAATATTATCTCTATTGGTATGTTATAAGGTCTTTTGGGGAAACCCAACGTAAAGCTACAAGAACTTATGCTAAAAGTCGACAATATCATACCATAGCATATCACTAACATCATACGTTAAATATTTTAGTAGAATTTCGTTTATCGAGTTATCGAGGTACCTCTACCTAACCTAAGATCCACACAATAAATAATAATATGTTTTTTTTTTTTGACAAAAATAGAAAGAAAATAATTTTAAAAAATAAGATAACGGCGCATGCATTTTTTCTCAATCTCATTCAATGCGTAGTTGATTTTGTCTAATGATGACATGGTCTATAAATATTATTATTATTATTATTATTTGTACAAGTAAATATATAGGATGGATTTAAAAATTAAAGCAACATTTAATTTCGAATTAATTAATATGACGATCAAAGTACTAATATATTACCGTTAAACCATTGCGTTGACTTTATTTTATTCATATTAGCCGCTCAATCACATGGGTTGGGTGAGATTGCGTTAAATTTTATGGTTTAGATTAATAATTTTAAGAACGGGTGAGTTTAGTTCGATTCATGGGTTCGTAAAATTTCATTTTGGTTCGATTAGGTCTTATCTTATATGTGTGTATATGTACGTAGGGTTTGTTCCCTTTCTCTCTCATCTCACTTGAAGAGTCTCTTTCTATGTCTTCTTAATGCTCAACTCACATAAATTAGCATCGAAGGGTCGCTTTCTATGTCTCCCTAATGCTCAACTCACTCGAACATCGAAGGCTATAATTGGTGAGCACCGACCTTCAACACACCTACGTTCATAGTCTAGTGCCCATCGTAATGGTCCAAATGTTTTTGTCGTCGTCAACTTGCTATCTCTAACATTCAAGTCGGAGTTCGTTGTCCTCACCCATGCTAGCACTGTAGTTTTTACATTGTCAATACCAACAAACGACTTATTCACCTATGTCTAGGTATATGTTTATAATACATTTTTCTAAACGAAAAAATTTATAGTTGAGAAAATGTAGAATATGAATTTTTTTAATAAGTTAGGATTCTGAACAAGTGATATTCGGTTGACGAAGATAAACCTCGCCTAAAGTCCAATGAAGCCACGGAGCAAGGTGAAAATACAGGATGTGGCTTGAGCTTCCCTTAAGCTTGGTTGTGAGCGTGTCAAGATCACGTCGTTTTACGGTTAAAAAAGTATGACTGTGACATATAATATTAGAACCACACTCTGTGTGTCTAGTTGAATGAGACAATCAGAGAAATGAACCCGAGTGTCGGAGTGATGGGCTAAGAAGCCCAGCTCAAGTGAAAAGGTTTAAGCCCATTAAGAACCAGCCCAGCCCAAAGTGAAAAAGGCTTAAGAAGCCCAACAAGAAACAGACCAGCCCAAATGAAAAGGTTGAAGCCCAACAAGACTCGGCCCATATTATCCGCAAACCGAGCCCATCCCATCCCATCATCTCTCTTCCACAATCAAAATTTCCTTTCCCTCTGAATGATTCAGGCGCTAAAAATTTCAGAGAAAATTTCGACTCCCGCTAAATCTTCTCTTTCTTTTTGGTTTTTGAAATTCGTCTCAATTAGCGCATCTATATGCGTTCTTCTCTCGTCGTCGGCAAGCTTCAGAGAGTTAATTTTCACGTTAATGTTGATGTCTATCTGATGTAGATCCAGAACTGATTCTTTTTGTACCGATTGCTTGGTCTTTTGCTGCATTTGATTGTTTTCTTGTTTGGAATTAACCTTCCCGGATCATTCTATTTTCTATTGTGCAATCTTATGGCGTACTATGAAGCTCCCTCGTTCTCTCTCGGCCTTGATTTAGATTTCGATTCGGAGCCTCAAATTCCGCCACCAGCTTCGGACTATTCGGCGGGAGCTAATGCTTCGTCGAAAGAGGACGATTGTGGAGTGGTGGAGACAGGGGTTGCGGATTGCAATGGAGAAATTGGACATGATTCGCCTAGGAAATTTAAGCGGCTCAAGCGCGGTCCTGCTCGATGTTCTTCGGTAGCCAAGAAAAGCGAATCATCACATTTGTTTTCTGCAGTTGATGATGACATTGAAGAGTTTTCATCACAAGAAGATTCTCCCAGAGGTAGTAGCTCTTTCACACATTGAGTTTGTTTTCCTTCTTTTTTCTTTTTCTATTTTTCCTTAGTATAAGCGAAGCTTCGATTGAAGTGTTCAATGGTTTAGGCCATAATAGTCGTCATCTTAGACGCAGGGCATTGGCTATTGGTATTTGATTACATGCTATTGGAAATTTCGGATCGTTTTATTTGCATCCTGCGATTATTGTGCATACAATATTTTCTTCCAGTTTGAAGTATTTTTGGTTCAATAATCTGTTTACATTGAGATTCTGTCACTTGCCCAGAATTTAATATCTTCATATCTTACGAGTTTTCTTGGTAAGCTAATGTAGTGGAGTATGAAGAGTGTTTTTTGAAACTACTCGCAAGTAAGCTTGAAGATTCATGATATATGTATCTATCGTGCAAAGAATATAATGTTTATTGTTTTCTTTGTGTGCAAATTGTTTGAGAATTGCTGCTGAAAGAGATAAAGATATAAAAACATGCTGTATTACCTGATCTAATCTCCTCAAAGATCCCATCTTCATGCTTTATTTCTAAAGAATATGAATTGTTTGGAATGAATTATTATTATTATTATTATTATAATTTTAGGAGAAATGATGGAGTAGAATGGAATGGAAACATTAAATCTAGAGAAGTGTTCAAGGACAGGTTGAAAATTAAATTGACCTTGGGGTTATGGGTTCAAGGGCCACATACCTAACATATTAAAATTTTATGATCTTCTAACTAAATGTCAAGGTCAAGTAATTATCCCATGAGATTAGTTATGCATACTTGAGACGACTTGGATACCACGATACAAAAGAAACATTCAATTCACAAGAGTTGACCAATTGAGCCATCATTAATATTTAACCACGTTTGTATGGTACTGTTATCTCGGCTGGTTTGTATATTATTACAGCATTTTGATCTAAGACACAAATCAACTGGAAGAGCTTTGTTATATCTGTTAACTGTAGATATAATTTTCTGATGATTGCATCGTAGATGATTAAATGAACCCCTATAGAGTTGTCAAAATAACACATATCAGATGACTCCTTGATTATAAATAATGGCCCTGTACGTGTATGATTATAGAGCTAACTTTTTACTCCTTCTTTGAAGTGGCTAACTGAGGGTTTTACTTTCTGAAATTAACACAATGTTCACATGTACCTCAGTTTCGTCACTCCATCAATCTGTCTGCAACAGTTCAAAGGTCCCTTTACATGGGATCTTTACTGTTCCCACTTCCAGCCAGCTGAAGGAAAAGAAAGACAAACACACTGCAGATGCCTCAACTTCTGTTGGTTTGGAAAGGAAAAATAAGTCATTGTTTTCTAATTTAACCATCAGTCCTCTTCGCAAGTTCCAATTACTTGATTCTGATTCAGATGAGCCTTCTAGCTGTGACAATCAAAGCAGAAAAGGGTACGAAGTTTCTTCATCTTTAAACAAGCCAAAGTCTACATTTGGTCTCTCTGCAACAGTGGATGAGAAAAAGAAAAGTTTGACAGCGAGTATTACTCAAAAAGAGGATCTATGGAAAGATTTTTGTCAAAGTAAAAATTTTCATTTGCCAACTCCAGCCTTTGATGAAGTCTGTAAAGAATTTTCGCAGTTAAAGAAGGATAATAAAGCAGCTACAGAACTAGGAAGTAGTGCCCATATAAGCTGCATGGATAATCAAACTACCAATAGTGGCTACTCAAACGAACTGGTGGATAAGCTCGGCTGTCCTGCTCATTACTATTTTTTTCATAATGACTCAAGAATTCAGAGATTAGTTCGTAATCGCTTACCGAACTTTTCCCCATTGGGAGTTGATGGAAGCAGAGGATCAATGATTGATTATGTGTTAGTTAACTCTTCTTTCTATTATTTTCAATTATTCCTTTCCATTAAATAACAAATTTGCCCACTTTTCTTTCTGTCCTTTAACATAACATGGTTTAATGCTGCCTTGGCAGGAGACAGTTTAGCAACGGAGAGGCTTCTACTAGCCAACCTTCACAGGTTAACATGGAGAAAAGTTCAAAAAGATCAACAAATATATCTAAAAGATCTAAGAACAATGCCTCCAAATGTTGGGCCAATGAGAAAGCTGTTTCACCGTTAAGCAGTAAAAAAACACCCAAAAGAGCAGCATCTCAAAAAACTAAAATTGGTAGCAGTTCAAGAAATGTTAGAAGGAAACAAGGAGCATCAAACTGTGAAGAACTCTTACAGGATTCTGGAAACTGGATTGATCGAAAGGGCTCTTTTAGTCTTCCTAGAGATGCTGGGAAAAGAAGGGTCCATGCAGGTGGGCAATCAGCTGGTCACTGGTATACATCCCCAGAAGGGAAGAAGGTATGGTACAATATTACGCTGCATAGTCAATGTCAAAAATTTCTCGAATGTTCATGACAATAAGAAAATAGGTTCAATATGCTGCAGAAATTATTCTCAAAGTGGAATTCCCTAAACTTTTCTTTGATAGCTTTTCCAAAAGATACTGACTATTATCTTGTTATTTATACTACCTTCCTTTTCTTTTTGTTACATTTTCGCTCATTGACATTACAACTTGAAAAATAATTCTTATAGCCAGATTATTTATTACTTTGCTTAGTTTGCTGTGGTCGATTTTAATAGGCTATTACCGCTTTCCAGGTATACGTCACTAAAAGTGGGGAGGAGTTGACCGGCCGAACGGCATATAGATTTTACAAAAAGGTAAATCCAAATCATATTCCATTGGCTTTGGCTTTGGCTTTTCTTAAGCCTCTTTTACGTTTTTATTACACATTCAACGCTTCTATTGTTGCCTATAGGATACTGGAGGCTTTAGGAAGTCAAAAAAGAAAGGAACAGGCAAGAAGAGGAAAACATAAAACGATATCGTGCACGGGAGGCAAAACTGCACAATCGATTGGGATCCAAATGTTAGTTACACTGCCATCTTATTTTTGGCCTGTTTGGATGACTTTCTAAGTGTTTTTAAGCTCTTAAAAAGTTGTATTTCTTCGTTGCAATTACCATTAGCTGTTTCGTAAACATGGTTGTCCATATAGTATACATGTAACAACTTTGTCCAATTTTAAGCCAACCAATCTTCCAGAGAACATTGCAGATTGTTGTCTTGTTTCTTTCAACATATATGCATCTGAATATTTGGGTGTACTCAAATCTTCAATGTTCCAAACCAAACCGTTGAGTCTAGGAATTTAGGCTTTGAATTCTGACTGATAGCCGAGCCAGACAATTTTCTCCAGTACACTGTGCCCCAATGCACAGACACTAAATGTTATATAATTAACATGATAAAGTTATTATTCTTCAACATTCTTTAATCATCTTGAATCTTCATTCGACAGGTTTGACTTCTTGCACGTGAGGAAGAGGAAGAGGTAGATAATAACTGTGATACTGGTTTCAAAAAAAATTTCTTACCTGCATCCGTTTTCTTGCTCAGGGATCAAACTAAAAATCACGAAGATGTAAGATCTAGATTACAACTTATTCATGTTTTCTTATATGCATCCGTTTTCTTGCCTAGGGATCAAACCGAGAATCATGACGATGTAAGATCTAGATTTCAACTTACATTCATGTTTAATGTCCTACAAAAAGTAACTAGTTTAGAAACCAATGAATTCAAAACTTTGACCGCAGATATTGTCCTCTTTGGGTTTTCCTTTAAGGCTTTAAAATGTGTTTGCGAGGGGAAGGTTTTCACACCCTTGGTGTTTTGTTCCTCCCTAATCAATGTGAGACATCATAATCCATTCTCCTTTGGGGCCTAGTGTCCCCGTTGGCACTCTTTCCTTTCTCCAATCAATGTGGGACCCCCACAAAATCTACCCCCATTTTGAGCCAGCGTCCTTACTGACACACTATTTCGTGTCTACCCCCTTTGAGGAACAGTCTCCTTGCTGGCACATAGTCTGGTGTCTGGCTTTGATATCATTTTTAGCAACCAAAATCCACCGCTAGCAGATATTGTCCTCTTTGAGCTTTTCCTTCTGGGCTTCCCCTCAAGGCTTGAAAACTTGTCCACACCCTTAAGAGTGTTTTGTACTCCTCCCCAACCAACGTGGGACATCAGATGACACACTCCAGAGATGACCACACTCCAGATATGAACTGTTCAACTCTTAACCTATGGATCAACAAACTCTTAATGTCTGGAAGATGAAGCTGAAACCATCCCCTCTTCCTGTGTGATTCATGATAACCATGGAATGTATATATACATGTCAGATTACATATGATAAGAAATCTCAAAACAGACAATGAATAGAAACGCAATAATTCATTAAGCCGCCTTTAAATAGTTGCAAAATTGAGAGACAGCCCTCATTAGAATGATACATATCAGAAGACAACATGGCTGATTGGTCAATGTACTTGAACCTGTCATCACCTGCAGTGGCACTACTCTTTCACCTCATCTTCATTCTGGATATGATCATAACCTTTGATTAATCTAAAGAGAAACTAATGTTGCCTTTTAAGAGTGATTATCAGAAGAATTGTGATGGTTTGGTTCCTCTGAATCTCCTGAATGTGTATGAGAAGGCACAGGTCCCAAGATCCTTCGGCATGTCCTGAAACGCAGTTTAAGCAAATGGTAGTAAGCCACTGCATAAGATAAAAGGCTGCAGATACCAAACCAAGCATGCTTATTTGAAATAAATATAGAACTGAATTTCGGGTTCAATAAGCAGAAAGATCGTGTAGCTTAAATCAATGTTCTAAACGACCATTCCAATTAGCTTCACTTAGCCTAGTCTTACAGAAATCTTTTATATTTCAACGAATCAAACAGAGAAGCATCGTACTTGTCAAAATCGTCTTCTCGAGTTCTGATCTCGCTTGACCATAGTAAAGGGTCAGTGTTTTTTGGTAACAGCTCTTGCTGTTGGCTTGTCTCTGTTAGCCATTGTTCTGCTCTGTCGCACTCCTCAAGGATCTGGAGAAAAGTGGAGTTCATTAGTGAGAGAATTCAAACAAAACCAACTGTAGTAATGGTAGAGGTCATTTGTCGGTACCAAAGCTCGAACGTGAGGAGAAATTGAATCCCCAAAGTTCCTATAGTCGGCAATACGCTTTAACAGATGCTTTTTAGCTTCGGCTCTAGCTTCTTCATCTTCGTATCGGATAATTACAGGATCCACCAACTAAGAACAATGAAAGAGTAGAGTAAGCAAGGAGCAGAGAACTTGTAAAGGGGTTTGGTTCAGAAATATGATACAACTTGTAACAACCCAAGCCTGTTGTGAGATCTCACATCGGTTAGGGAGGAGAATGAAACATTCCAGATCTCACATCGGTTAGGGAGGAGAATGAAACATTCTTTATAAAGGGGTGGAAACCTCTCCCTAGCAAGCGCGTTTTAATAATCTTGAGGGGAAGCTCGAAAAGGAAAGCCCAAAGAGGACAATATCTGCTAGCGGTGAGCTTGGGTTGTTACATAACTTGTATCAAGTAAAAGAAACTACCTTCTTAAGGTCGTCTAACTTAGAAGCATAAGCACTCTCTGTCTCATCGTCTCCATCTTCATATAGCCACTCCTCCGTTCGTTGGAGACTTGAGAATATTCCTTCTCGCTCTTGATCACTAGCGAAACTCCGATACGTGTTGAAAAGCTATTAACAACACCATCATTATATTTGTAATACAAGACAAAAATTGGTAGGATAGTAATCAGTATGCATGAGAATAAAAATCTACATCAAGGTACGATGAACATTTAAAAAGTCGAAAGTTGATAGAGCTTTGTTTAAAGGGAAAGTGTTACGAAACTCTTAGGATTTGATCGAACAACCTTGTTGCCGTTTAGATCTAAATTATCCAAGAACAAAAAAAAAAAAAAAAAAACGATAAGGAAATCAACTCAAGGGAAAGTTTTAGAACGGATTACCTTGATGATCAAAATCAAGAGTAAAGAAAACTCGTTTCTAAACTCGTGATTCGAACCACTCCACAAGATAGTTTGATCAAAACTACTGAATGACTCTAACATACAAATCTAAACACAAGAAATGCAAATGAACAAGCTCATGACTTAAGAAACATAATATAAACCTTTCATTGTAATATCCAAAATCTTCATACTAAAGTAACAACATGAACGACTATTTATAGTTTTGAAAATAAACCTTATAGCAACCTATGGTTAATTGAAAGGTAGTAACTTTCATGGCCATCGATACCATAAAGACCACTACCTAATTGCAACTTACAATCTTAAAGAGAATTCTCTAAAACTTTTACTATGAAATCTTCGTAGCATGATTAAGACACCCTATTTCGTATCAGAAAGTTTTACAAATTTGAAATCACATGATAGCTTAAACTTCTTGAAACGAAATGATGCTTCAAGCTCGCATGACGGAAATCGATAATCTAATCTAAAAAGTGGTGTGGTAGCAATTGAAATTCGTATAGCCGCTCCCCAAGTATCCAAAACAATTTATAGCAATAGCGTTAAAAGATTGAGGTGTATGTTCGGTTCATACATCCAACGAAGCTAGACCGAAGATATAGATGTAAAGTAAGCTTTTGATAACGTTTTTTTTTCGCATTACTCAAATCGAAACGTACCATTGGCATCGGAAAAGGAAGAATATTTACCTTATTCCTCATCTCATAGACGTATGACTCCAAAGCATTCTTCTCATTTTTGGCTTGTTCCATGTTCTTGTCCTGTTGAGCCAATTGGAGCTCTCTTTGTTGGGCTTCAGAGAGCTCAGCCTTTGTCATTCCACCATATATGTGTTCACTAACTGGTATGTCAATCCTCCTTGTACTCCTAACTTTTCTTGAAACATCACACTGGAAAATGCAATGAATTAATAGACACCAAATCACTGTAAAGAGACAATTTTCCAAGGAAAAAAGTGTCGGGAGATGAGAAACTGTAACGGCCCAAGCCCACTGCTAGCAAATATTGTCCTCTTTGGACTTTTCCTTTCGGGTTTCCCCTCAAGACTTTTAAAACGCATCTGCTAGGGAGAGGTTTCCACACCCTTGTAAAGGGTGTTTCGTTCTCCCCCCAACGAATGTGGGATCTCACAATCCACCTCTCTTCGGGGCCCAGCGTACTCACTGACACTCGTTCTCTTCTCCATTGGCACACCGCCTCGTGCCCATCCCCGTTCGGGGCTCAGTCTTCTCGCTGACACATTGCCCGGTGTCTAGCCCTTATACCATTTATAACGGCTCAAGCCCACCGCTAGCAGATATTGTCCTATTTGGGCTTCCTCTCAAGGCTTTTAAAACGCGTCTGCTAGGGAGAGGTTTCGATACCCTTATAAAGGGTATTTCGTTCTCCCCAACTAATGTGGGTGAGGTTTTCTAGATAGTATATAAAATTAAATGGAGTCCATCAGAATGATGTACATTAAGCTTTTGAGTGCTGAAAGGGATTGTCTTCAATACCTCAAAATGGGAAGAATCGACAAACTCGGTCTCCATGTTCTCTGTATTCGAGTGAGTAACGTCTCTCCTTGGTATTTGTTCATCTATATTATCCTCTACAAGCTAAATTCATGATTCAATTAAATACAGAGAAAAATCTCTTAAATAGTAGGAATTTGATACAAATATTATGTAACGGCCCAAGCTCATAGCTAGCATATATTGTCCTCTTTGGGCTTTCCCTTTCGAGCTTACCCTCAAGGTTTTTAAAACGTGTCTGCTAGGCACCCTTATAAAGAATACTTTATTCTCCTCCCCGACCAATGTGGGATCTCACAACCCACCCATTTTCGGGGCCCAGAGTCCTTGCTAGTACTCATTCCTCTATCCAATCAATGTGGGATCTCACAATCCACCTCCCTTCGAGGCCAGTGTCCCCGCTGGCATACCACCTGGTGTCTGGCTTTGATACCATTTGTAACAGCCCAAGCCCACCGCTAGCAGATATTGTTCTCTTTGGGCTTTCCCTTTCGGGTTTACCCTCAAAGTTTTTAAAACGCATCTGCTAGGGGAAGGTTTTCACACCCTTATAAAGAATGCGTCATTCTCCTCCCCAACCAATGTGGGATCTCACAATCCACTCACTTTCAGGGCCCAGCGTTCTCGTTGGCACTCGTTCCTCTCTCCAATCGATGTGGGATCTCACAATCCACTTCCCTTCGGGGCCAGTGTCCTCGCTGGCACACAGCCCGGTGTCCGGCTCTGATACCATTTGTAACAGGCAAAGCCCACCACTAGCAAATATTGTCCTCTTTGGGCTTTCCCTTTCAGGCTTACCCTTAAGGTTTTTAAAACGCGTCTACTAGGGGAAGGTTTCCACACCCTTATAAAGAATGTTTCATTCTCCTCCCCAACTAACGTAGGATCTCACACATTACTTACTGTAGCTGATTCAACCGTAACAATGCCGTTGAAATTTAACTGGACTCTAACTTTAATCCTCGCGTTCGAGTTGTTTGAGCCTTGGACAGGACCAATCTGCATCATAAATGGAATGAAAAAAAGAAGCAGAAACAAGTCAAGACACTCTCTAGAGTAGTTTATGAACACTAGGGCAGCTCAAAAGCCTTCCAGCTTCACAAGAACAGTAATAAAAAGCTTAGAATAGAACATACTGTAAAACAACCAATTTTTGAAGACATGCCAGGAGGTAAATCGTCCAGATTAGTGTAGAATGCTTCTAAATGGAACAAGCTGTTGCGGTGGAATGAGAGAACTTTAGTGCTTGGAATGTGTTGGCCTTTGGGAAATAGAACATTATTTGAGCCCAAGCTAATTGGTCCTGCATCTGATGAGAAGCCAATGGAGAAAGGGGATGAATCCTGAACCTGCGCTTTGTTAACCATGTATCATTTAGCATTCATTCAACTAATAACCTTAGAAAAACGAACTTGTAAAGAAAGTAAATGACGAAAACGCGTTGTTAAAACATGGGACTTTTGTGTTTCCTTTAGTTGTCGTGTGAGGAAAGGTTCATGTAACGGCTCAAGCCCACCGCTAGTAGATATTGTCCTCTTTCGGTTTTCCCTTTTGGACTTCCCCTTAAGGGTTTTAAAGCGTGTCTGATAGGGAGAGGTTTCCACACCCTTATAAACCAATGTGAGATCTCACAATCCACCCCGCTTCGGGCCCAGCGTCCTTACTGACACTCGTTTCTCTCTCCAATCGATGTGGGATCTCATAATCTACCTCCCTTTGGGGACTAGCGTCCTCACTGACACTCGTTCCTCTCTCCAATCGATGTGGGATCTCATAATTCACCCCTTTCGGTGCCTAGCGTCCTTGCTAGCACACCGCCCGATGTCCACGAAGCGAGGTGGACATGAAACGGTGTGCCAACAAGGACGCTGGGTCCCGAAGGGGGGTGGATTAGGGGGTCCCACATCGATTGGAGAAAGGAACCAGTGCCAACGAGGACGCTGGGCCCCAAAGGGGGGTGGATTGTGAGATTCCACATCGGTTGGAGAGGGGAACGAAGCATTCATTATAAGAATGTGGAAACCTCTCTCTAGCAGACACGTTTTAAAAACCTTAAGGGGAAGTCCGAAAGGGAAAGTCGAAAGAGGACAGTATCTGCTAGTGGTAGCCTTGGGCCGTTACAATTCAAATCCATGATAGGAATACAATCTTCCTAGTAGTTTGGAAGATCAATTAAATTCCTGAGACGACTTTTAACCGTCTCGAAATTAAATTTGAACCAAACTACAAGACAATGCACATGGCCACCTCCCATTACATGCCTAGCTAATGCAAGCTATAAAACCTCAAGCAAAGTACACACCTCATATTCTCTAACCCGGAAAACGGGGCTAAGCATCGCACACTGTAGAGCACAACCACGAGCTACACATTCACTAGCATTAAGTTTACGACTCGGTTCTTTCTTAAAAACAGAAGCCAATAACCTTGTTATCGCAGGGATCCTCGACCCCGATCCAACAAGTTCAACCGAATGGATTCTTCCTACAGTTAACCCTGCATCAACTAAGGCTCTTGTACAAGGAACACTAATCCTCTCCAATAACCCAGCAGCAAGCTTTTCAAATTCTTCTCTTTTGATAAATCCCTTAACGTCCTTCTCATCCATCAGGCATTCAATATTAAGAGGTGCCTCTAAATTTGCACTCAGAACTTTCTTCAGCTTCTCACAAGCCGCCCGCAATCTGATAGAAGCCTTGACGTTTGAGTTTACATCGATATCGTAATTCTTCTTAAACTCTGCAACAAAATGGCTGAATAAAAGCTCATCGAAGTCTCGACCTCCTAAATCGCTATCAAATGTATGCGACATGATACTCATATGTCCGGGTTCGAACGATACAATAGAGACCTGAGTATCACAATGACCAATATCAACAAAGGCAACATATATTGGACCTTTATTTGAGATATCTGCTTTATAAATTCCATAGCTCAAGGCTGTTGCAGTACAGTCATGCATGAGTCTCAAAGGCTTTAAACCAGCAATAGCAGCTGCGTTCGAATATAAACGTCTTTGTAAATCCGTAAAATACGATGGAATACCGATAACACAGTCTGAAAATGGCGCTCCCAAGTTTTTCTCGGCTACATCTCTCAAATGTGCAAAGAGCATTGCCATGATCTGAACTGGAGTAAATGTATGAGTCTCCCCTAAGTATTTCACGTGAACCAATATGCTGCCATCGAGGGCTTCAGATGTTTCGAAAGGAAGCATTTTGAGATCCTTTCGAACATCTGGGTCACCATAGTTACGTCCAATCAATCTCTTTACCTGCGATATTGTGGATCTCGGGTTCATTGTTGCAGAAGCAGCACCTGCTGACCCCAAGAACCGCTGCTTTTCCCCAAAACATATCACGGCAGGGGTTTCTCGTTGTGATTCTTCATTAAGAAGAACATCGATACCTCGTTGCCTCGACACAGCAATAACACAATTCTCATTTCCAATATCGAAACCTACCACGCTCATCTTTGTTTGTCAGGTATGGCTTTCAAAAGAAACTGAAAGAATAAACTCTCAACCCAATCATTTTCCAAAAGAAGTCATGAGTTGTTCATCAAATAACTGAATAGTCACCAAGTTCTTCAAAAGAATGCTTCAGAAATCAATGACCACACAATATTACTGCATAAATATGAGATCAACCAATCAGCTAAGAAGCTTGATTCAACTTGAACACAAATAAACTATGAACGTAAAGAAAAAACGAAAATGCTACCATCAAACAATCTCCAAATTGTTGATTTCAAGTAATTTGGACTTAACAAACAATTGTAATACATGTTGAGGATTGTTGAGAGAGGAGTCCCACGTTGGCTAAATTAAGGGGTTGATCATGAGTTCATAAGGGATACATCTCTATTGGCATGAGGCATTTCGGGGAAACCAAAAGAAAAACCATGAGAGCTTATGCTCAAAGTGGACAATATCATATCATTACGGAGAGTTGTGGTTTCTAACATGGTGTTAGAGCCATACCTTTAAATTAGCCATGTACAGAGAATTCTCAAATGTTGAACAAAGAAGTTGTGAGCCTCGAAGATGTAGTAAAAAATGACTCAAGTGTCGAATAAATGGTGTGCTTTGTTCAAGAGCTCCGAAGAAGGAGTCGAGCCTCGATTAAGGGGAGGTTGTTTGAGGGCTTCGTAGGCCTCAGGAGAGGCTGTATGATGTACTTTGTTTGAGAGGAGGATTGTTGGGAGAGGAGTCCCACATCGGCTAATTAAGGGGGATGATCATGAGTTTATAAGTAAGGAATACATCTCTATTGGTACGAGGTATCTCGGAGAAACCAAAAGCAAAGCCATGAGAGCTTATGCTCAAAGTGGACAATATCATACCATTATGAAAAGTTGTGGCTTCTAACATGGTATCACAACCATGCCTTTAACTTAGCCATGTTAATAGAATCCTCAAATGTCGAACAATAAGTTGTGAGCCTTGAAGATGTAGTCAAAAGTGACTCAAGTGTCGAACAAATGGTGTACTTTGTTTGAGGGCTCCAGAGAAGGAGTCGAGCCTCGATTAAGGGGAGGTTGTTCGAGAGCTTCATAGGCCTCAGAAGAAGCTCTATAGTGTACTTGGTTCGAGGAGAAGATTGTTACCCACATCGGCTAATTAAGGGGTTGATCATGGGTTTATAAGTAAGGAATACATCTCCATTGGTATGAGGCTTTTAGGGAAACCCAAAGCAAAGCGATGAGAGCTTAGGCTCAATGTGGACAATATCATACCATTGTTAAGAGTCGTGGTTTTTAACAATACAACGACGTAACTTACGTCCTTAATAAAACAATCAAATTCTTGGTCATTCAAAGGCATATCACCATGGCATGCCATTGTTCCAAACAAACAGCCCTACCGAAGCACAACAAATTTCAACAAAATCAAAGGGGGCTTAATTAAATTCCTAAATTGATGCAGCAAATGAACTTGCATTGCATAGAGTGCCAAGAACATCAGAATTGCGAAAAGGCAATAAAAGAATTCACATAATGGTCACTCAAACCAATCAATAAAGAAGCCTCCGATGAAACCCATGAAGACCCACCTGAGGACGACCGCTCAGAAGCTAACGGCGGCCGGAAACAGCACCGGCGACGGAAGAAGGTATGGAAGAGAGAGTGAGAAGAGATTATCTCATAAGTTAGTGGGAGAGAGAGGGGGGGAGAGGGGGGAAATCGAGGGAGGGAAGAGAGGTTTGAGGTGCAAATGGCATCGGGTAGGCGACAATTCTGGGCGAATTATATACGGATACAAAAGCGAGGCATCGAGATTGTCTTTGTAGCAGCCTCGCAAAGCAGCACCATTTTTTCCCTGTAATTTTGACTTCTTTTCTCTTTAACCGGAGACTTTTCATAGCACTACATTAAATATACAATACATATTTAAATTTTATAAAAATAATTGATATATTACATATAAATTTAAGTGTTATTTCTAATAAAAAATTTAATTTTGGGTACGTTCGTAGATTAAAAAAATATATATGGGTTCAATCAGAAATTTATAAGACACAAAATAAAAAATTTAAGGATCTATTAAGACACAAAATAAAAAATTTAAGGATCTATTAAATATAAAATTGAAAGTTCCGTGTTAGTGTTGTACACTTTTAAAGTTAAGTAGGGCTGATCAGATCCACTTGAACTACCCAACCCAAAACATAAAGGTTAGGTTATGTTAGTTTTTTTTTTTTTTTTTTTTTTTT